>NC_088240.1:22702213-22934713 GCF_036934945.1 Oncorhynchus masou masou | reverse complement strand
CTCCTGCCCTCCATCCCCCTCTCCTGTCCTCCATCCCCCTCTCCTGCCCTCCATCCCCCTCTCCTGTCCTCCATCCCCCTCTCCTGTCCTCCATCCCCCTCTCCTGCCCTCCATCCCCCACTCCTGTCCTTCTACCTTCCCCTCTCCTGCCCTCCATCCCCCTCTCCTGTCCTTCTACCTTCCCCTCTCCCTGCCCTCCATCCCCCTCTCCTGCTCTCCATCCCCCTCTCCTGTCCTCCATCCCCCTCTCCTGCCCTCCATCCCCCTCTCCTGTCCTCCATCCCCATCTCCTGTCCTCCATCCCCCCTCCTGCCCTCCATCCCCCACTCCTGTCCTTCTACCTTCCCCTCTCCTGCCCTCCATCCCCCTCTCCTGTCCTTCTACCTTCCCCTCTCCTGTCCTCCATCCCCCTCTCCTGCCCTCCATCCCCCTCTCCTGTCCTCCATCCCCCTCTCCTGTCCTCCATCCCCTCTCCTTCCCTCCATCCCCCTCTCCTGTCCTCCATCCCCCTCTCCTGTCCTTCTACCTTCCCCTCTCCTGCCCTCCATCCCCCTCTCCTGCCCTCCATCCCCCTCTCCTGTCCTTCTACCTTCCCCTCTCCTGTTCTTCTACCTTCCCCTCTCCTGCCCTCCATCCCCCTCTCCTGCCCCCCATCCCCCTCTCCTGTCCTTCTACCTTCCCCTCTCCTGTCATTCTACCTTCCCCTCTCCTGCCCTTCCCCACTCCCATTCCCTCTTTCCTGCCCCCCCTCATCCTTCTCATCTGCTCTCTACCTTCCCTCCATCCCTCTCTCTTGTCCCCCCGACTCCCCCTCCTGCTCCCCTCTCCTTAACTCATTCCCCCTCCTTCTTTCCCCCTTCACTGTCCTCCCCTCCAGCCAAACCCTCTCCATGAATAAACCTGTCTCTCAAGCTCTCTCTCTCTCTCTCATCAGTCCTGCTTAGTGTTTCTCTCTCAGGACAGATGAAGGGAGCACCTCCTTTTCCACCTCCTCCTCCTCTGTCAGCATCTGTCCGTTGGCTTCCTGTCCTATCTGTGCTATCTCCCTCTATTTTCTCTGTCTAAGAGGCAAGCTGTGTCCCAGTGCCCATCAATCAGCCCCCATTCTCTACTCAACAGATCTCTATCAGCTCTCTACTCTCTCTCTTCCTCTCTCTGCTGTACCTGTCTCTTTCTCTCTCTCTCCCTCTCACTCTAGCTCTCTTTACCCCCATCTCTTTCTCTCTCTCTCCCTCTCACTCTAGCTCTCTTTACCCCCCATCTCGTTCTCTCTCTCTCCCTCTCACTTTAGCTCTCTTTACCCCCCATCTCTTTCTCTCTCTCTCCCTCTCACTCTAGCTCTCTTTACCCCCATCTCTTCCTCTCTCTCTCCCTCTAGCTCTCTTTACCCCCCATCTCTTTCTCTCTCTCCCTCTCACTCTAGCTCTCTTTACCCCCCATCTCTTTCTCTCTCTCACTCTAGCTCTCTTTACCCCCATCTCTTTCTCTCTCTCTCCCTCTCACTCTAGCTCTCTTTACCCCCATCTCTTTCTCTCTCTCTCCCTCTCACTTTAGCTCTCTTTACCACCCATCTCTTTCTCTCTCTCTTCCTCTCTCTGCTGTACCTGTCTCTTTCTCTCTCTCTCCCTCTCACTCTAGCTCTCATTACCCCCATCTCTTTCTCTCTCTCCCTCTCACTTTAGCTCTCTTTACCCCCATCTCTTTCTCTCTCTCTCCTTCTCACTCTAGCTCTCTTTACCCCCCATCTCTTTCTCTCTCTCCCTCTAGCTCTCTTTACCCCCATCTCTTTCTCTCTCTCTCCCTCTCCCTCTAGCTCTCTTTACCCCCTTCTCTTTCTCTCTCTCTCCCTCTCACTTTAGCTCTCTTTACCCCCATCTCTTTCTCTCTCTCTCCCTCTCACTCTAGCTCTCTTTACCCCATTTCTTTCTCTCTCTCCCTCTCACTTTAGCTCTCTTTACCCCCCATCTCTTTCTTTCTCTCTCCCTCTCACTCTAGCTCTCTTTACCCCCATCTCTTTCTCTCTCTCTCCCTCTCACTCTAGCTCTCTTTACCCCCATCTCTTTCTCTCTCTCTCCCTCTCACTCTAGCTCTCTTTACCCCCATCTCTTTCTCTCTCTCTCTCACTCTCACTTTAGCTCTCTTTACCCCCCATCTCTTTTTCTCTCTCTCCCTCTCACTCTAGCTCTCTTTACCCCCATCTCTTTCTCTCTCTCTCCCTCTCACTCTAGCTCTCTTTACCCCCCATCTCTTTCTCTCTCTCTCCCTTTCACTCTAGCTCTCTTTACCCCCATCTCTTTCTCTCACTGTCTTTGTTCCTGAGTATATACCACTACAGACCTGTACTGTACTCTATCTGAGTGTATTGAGTGCTGCTTAGACAATAACGAGATTGCCTGATTGATTGACTGATTAATTGATTGATGATACTGACGTGTGCAGGCCATAGTGGGTGGGTCTCTCTCAGCTCTGTAGAAAGCCTTCTCACAGTGGCAGACAGCAGCCCCCTCTCCATAGCTGAAACTGTGAGGGGGACACTTGGAACACTTGATGTTCCCCGCAAACGCCTTGTAGAAGCCTGGTCGACACGCTGCAGAGAGAGAGAGACAGAGGGATATATGGTTATATATGGCAGGACAACAGACACATGTATATGGTTATATATGGCAGGACAACAGACACATGTATATGGTTATATATGGCAGGACAACAGACACATGTATATGGTTATATATGGCAGGATAACAGACACATGTATATGGTTATATATGGCAGGATAACAGACACAAGTAAATGGTTATATATGGCAGGACAACAGACACATGGTATATGGTTATATATGGCAGGACAACAGTCACATGTATATGGTTATATATGGCAGGATAACAGACACAGAGACAGGATTATATATGGCAGGACAACAGACACACGTATATGGATATATATGGCAGGACAACAGACACATGTATATGGTTATATATGGCAGGACAACAGACACATGGTATATGGTTATATATGGCAGGACAACAGTCACATGTATATGGTTATATATGGCAGGACAACAGACACACGTATATGGATATATATGGCAGGACAACAGACACATGTATATGGTTATATATGGCAGGACAGCAGACACATGGTATATGGTTATATATGGCAGGACAACAGACACATGTATATGGTTATATATGGCAGGACAACAGACACATGGTATATGGTTATATATGGCAGGACAACAGACACAAGTAAATGGATATATATGGCAGGACTACAGACACATGTATATGGTTATATATGGCAGGACAACAGACACATGTATATGGTTATATATGGCAGGACAACAGACACAAGTAAATGGATATATATGGCAGGACAACAGACACATGGTATATGGTTATATATGGCAGGACAACAGACACAAGTAAATGGATATATATGGCAGGACTACAGACACATGTATATGGTTATATATGGCAGGACAACAGACACAAGTAAATGGTTATATATGGCAGGACAACAGACACAGAGATATGGTTATATATGGCAGGACAACAGACACAGAGACAGGATTATATATGGCAGGACAACAGACACATGTATATGGTTATATATGGCAGGACAGCAGACACATGGTATATGGTTATATATGGCAGGACAACAGACACAAGTAAATGGATATATATGGCAGGACTACAGACACATATTTATGGTTATATATGGCAGGACAACAGTCACAGAGATATGGTTATATATGGCAGGATAACAGTCACATGTATATGGTTATATATGGCAGGACAACAGACACAGAGATATGGTTATATATGGCAGGACAACAGACACATGTATATGGTTATATATGGCAGGACAACAGACACAGAGATATGGTTATATATGGCAGGACAACAGACACATGTATATGGTTATATATGGCAGGACAACAGACACATGTATATGGTTATATATGGCAGGACAACAGACACATGGTATATGGTTATATATGGCAGGACAACAGACACAAGTAAATGGATATATATGGCAGGACAACAGACACATGTATATGGTTATATATGGCAGGACAACAGACACATGTATATGGTTATATATGGCAGGACAACAGACACATATTTATGGTTATATATGGCAGGACAACAGACACATGTATATGGATATATATGGCAGGATAACAGACACACGTATATGGATATATATGGCAGGACAACAGACACATGTATATGGATATATATGGCAGGACAACAGACACATGTATATGGTTATATATGGCAGGACAACAGACACAGAGATATGGATATATATGGCAGGACAACAGACACATGTATATGGTTATATATGGCAGGACAACAGACACATGGTATATGGTTATATATGGCAGGACAACAGACACACGTATATGGATATATATGGCAGGACTACAGACACAGAGATATGGATATATATGGCAGGACAACAGACACAGAGATATGGATATATATGGCAGGACAACAGACACACGTATATGGTTATATATGGCAGGACAACAGACACATGGTATATGGTTATATATGGCAGGACAACAGACACATGGTATATGGTTATATATGGCAGGACAACAGACACAGAGATATGGATATATATGGCAGGACAACAGACACATATTTATGGTTATATATGGCAGGACAACAGACACAGAGATATGGATATATATGGCAGGACAACAGACACACGTATATGGTTATATATGGCAGGACAACAGACACATGGTATATGGTTATATATGGCAGGACAACAGACACAGAGATATGATTATTTATGGCAGGATAACAGACAATGACAGTTCCTCCCACTAAATCTAGTTTAAAATTGTGCTTTAACATCAGCAAATGGACAAAAGAGAAAGCGAGATGGTATCAAATGGACTGTTAGACACAGTGAAAGGACAATGGCTTAGACTGCAAATACAATCTGTTGACCTTATGATATTAATCTCTACTGATTTATATCCAGAACGATGAGGAAAATGAACTATATTGAAAGCAGTGAAGAGAAAAAAACTCCCTCTATTCTCCTCTTCCTTTCTTCTCCTAAACTCCCTTGCTCTCCATCTCCCTCTCTCCCTCCCCATCTCTCGCTCCCTCCCCCCTCTCGCTCCCTCTCTCCCTCTCCCTGCAGTCTGCTCCTAAAGCCTGTCTGCCTCAGGGACAAATGGCCTTTCAAATCCCTCTCAGCCTTTAACCGATGGTACCACACACACGCATGCACACACACACACACACACACACACACACACACACACGCATGAATACACACAGCCACACGCACCAGGGTTTCCGTTAGGCGGTAATAGCCAGCTTTTGGCCTATAAAAAATTTGAAAAGCTGATAAATAAAATTGGCGCCGGCCAATTGTCCCGGAGGAGAAAAAAAAATCCCATTGCGAAATAATGCTTTTTAGCCTATTTATTGATGGAAATACCAGTCGAAGGGAATACGTCTGACTGGTCATGCTTATCGGTCTGTAGGTTCATTTAATTAAATGTGTGTTTGTGTGTACAGTATATTGGTTATGTATCTTATTTATCACATGCCTACAGCATACAGATACAGAGCCTTGGAGCAGAAAACGTGTCAGACACCCGAGAGCTGCTGCAGCATCATATCAAACAGCAAGGGAAGGCTTCATCAGCGTGTCACACTGTGCAATGAGCTGGAGGCAGTAGGCTATGCATTTTCAAAACATATATGTAATTGTTTGAAAGCTGAACGTTTTAATACATATTATGAGGCATGTCTTACCTTGCTTCAAAGTAGCCTATTTACATCTCCTCTCTTCCTAAATTTCCTACGGATATTTTCATCTCTGTCACATGAAAAGCTTGCATGTGCGAGCATTTTGACAAGGGTGTTTTCTCGCTAATTGCATTATGGAACGAACATTTGCACCTAGCCTACTGCCTTGTGAACATTGCTGCGCTTATAATGTGAAGAAATAATAGTTTATCAACATTTTAAACTAAACCTTCTGATCTGTTCCATCAGCCTTATTGCTTTTTAACGTTTCTTGATGTAACCTCGGCCTGTGGGTTGAATGAAATCGGGATCTATCTTCCTACAACTGTACCGGAATCTGTTTGGAATAGGCTATTTCTTTCTCGACAAGCTGACCAATAGAAAAGGTACGTTTTTCTACTATTCTACTATGGGTGATAGTCGATTGACATAGGCTAGTGATTTTGCTGTTCGTTACTTATCAGATTGGATGAGGAAAAGGAAATGTGGACAATGATTCTAACAAGTTCAAAGTGCACATCAGAATTGGGTAAGAAGGACTGCACATCGTTGCATATTGGACTTGCATGTTTTGTTCATATTAATTACCATAATCTAAATATAATTTCTGTCATTCTGAGCCCCGTGGGTGGACTCCTTAATCAGGTTACCCACCCAATGCATATGGGTCCGGCAGATTTCTCAAAAGTCCGGTAAATTAAAATGTTGTTGGTCAAATGTATGCCGACACGTTGACGGAAACCCTCACACACACTCCATCCTCAGAGGAGAATTCCACTTCTGGGGCTCATCGATTTAACAGAGTAACACTGAGCCTTCTGAGGGCTTCACCTTGAAGCACAGAGAGTCTTGAGTTGTAGATGGAGTCTCTCCATTTCTCCCTGATAAATGAACCTAGAGGAGAGCAAGAAGCCCTGAAACAACACCCACTTAGATCAAATGTGAGCAATTAGGACAGGACAATGACACACACACACACGCACGCACGCACGCACGCACGCACACACACACACACACACACACACACACACACACACACACACACACACACACACACACACACACACACACACACACACACACACACACACACACACACACACACACACACACACACACACACTGCAGAACCCCTCCCGTCAACACACACACGGCTGCAGTATCAATATGATGAGTGATATCCTCTACAGTGGCCCAAGGTTGCCTGTGCCATTAACCTCTGGTACAGTACGTGGCTTTATACATGGCCTTGATTCACACACTACAACTCACTTATTCCCCTAGCAGTTTTAAACTGTCAACCTAATGATGCTGCTGTCTGACCACACACAGCTGAGGGATGAGACACACATGCATACACACATGCATACACACATGAACACACACATGAACACACACACACACACAGACACATGAACACACACACACACACACACACACACACACACACACACACACACACACACACACACACACACACACACACACACACACACACACACACACACACACACACACACACACACCAAAACCTCCTGCTAAAATGGACTCGCCAATTAAACAACGGTAAAAAACAACAACAATGCAAAGAACTAAAACCTTGCAGCTGACTTCAATAGAATGTGATCTCTGGAAATGAAACAACGGCTACATTCATACAAGAGGGATTTGATTAACTGCCTAATCATTTGATACCTTTGTGAATTACTTGTACATTCTAACATGACTGTGGTGAGTTTTGAGTGTGTAAATAGGACCAATACAATACATCTATCAGCATAAAGTAATGGCTGCAAGTTAACATGTCTTAATAATGTTTCTTCCAACATGACAAGATGACTTCCTAGGCTGTGCTGTGGTTGATGTGGTAACATTGTTTATATTAGACCCAAACGTAAAACAAAACACCGTATCAACCCTGATTCTGAGAGGGAGAGAGAGAGAGAAAAAGAGTGATGCTAGAGGTAGAGAGCCAGAGAGAGTATTTCTGCGTGCATGGTGTGTGTGTGCTGGACAGTGCTGGTCAGAGAGGGGGAGCATTCTACATACAGATCATACCCTAACCTGGGGGCCTGGGGGGATAGGCTGAATTTAGCTCTGCCTCCCAAGGTTAACGAGCTCTGGATGTCATCCACCACACAACCCCAGATACACCTACAGAACCTCTGAAGCTGGGCTCTGGGCTCTGAGACACAGACAGCAGCTTGGACTGACTGACCGGGTCCTTCACCCACTGGACTAAAACTGTCCAGGAGAAGAGAGGAGCAGAGCACCATGAGAGCTCAGGCATAGCCCAGAACAGATGTGTAGGGAGTGTGAGTGTATATTTGTGTGTGTAAGTGTGTGTATCTTTGTGCTCTCAGCTCGATGGGCGATGGATCTCTCGTGGACTTCTCGTGGCGGCGAAGAGCAGCGATTCCAAGAGAAGCACAATTCTGCAGCATTTACTAGCAGAACCACATCAACAAATGTTGCAGAATAGTTCAGCTCTTGAAATCAAAGAAAGCGTGAGGCGAAGCAGGCAGGGGATGAGATATCGTGGAGGTGGGATGTATCTGGATAGCATTATGTGTGTGTGTGTGGGTGTCTGTGTGTAACGTGGTAAGGATGAGATATTGTGGAGCTGAGATGTGGTACTGTTGGATATGGAGAATTTTTTTTCAATCCTGTTCCACAAAAAGCGGTTATCTCCTCTCCCTGATGAAAAACTCTTCCACCATATTGCCTTTCTCTGGGCTAAGGGTAAACACCACTAGTCTCACTATCTGTGTTTAGCTGTGTGTATACATGCCATTCATATTACTACTACACTGCCATCCCGTTTCCCATCCCACTCTATGTAGATTAGATCATCTATCATCCCCATATACTAAATGTAGCCTACAAAATGCAGTTATACAGTATATAGATGCAGTTAGGTGTTATTAGATAATATTGACTATATAGTGTCATTTGACTTGTTTGACATAGAGGAGCTATCTGATTAAGTTACAGCACTAACATTACAATAACAACAACAAGACAAGTCAGACACTTTCCCCACATACATGTAAGGTTACCTATAGTGGCGGTAGGTAGCCTGGCGGGTAGGAGTATTGGGCCAGTAACCGAAAGGTTGCTGGATCGAATCCCCAAGCTGACAAGGTAAAAATCTGTTGTTCCCATGAGCAAGGCAGTTTACCCACTGTTCCCCAGGCGCCGATGATGTGGATGTTGATTTCAGGCAGCCCCCCCTGCACCTCCCTGATTCAGAGGGGTTGGGTTAAATGCAGAAGACACATTTCAGTTAAATTCATTCAGTTGTACAACTGAATTAGGTATCCCTCTTTCCCCATCCAGGTCTGGAAGAAGGGTAGAAGGGAGTGACATCTCTCCTGGAATAAGATACAGCCATGGGACATGTTCTATCCTGTGAGATTACAAACATCCACTCTTGCAACACCAGAGTTCCTCACCTCACTAAATGTTATTTAGCTCTGCTAAGGGATCTATCTCTCAGATACCATTAAACAGTGACACACGTCTAGAGTGAAGCTGTGATCATTGATCCTCATTAAGATAGCAAAAGGGTTCCTCTGTGTTATAGTGAGTGAGAGAGCGTAATATTTACTGTTTATTTCACTTTTGTTTATTACTTCACTTACTTTGGCAAATTTATAATAAAATAAAAAATTGAAACTTATTTAACTAGGAATGACAGTTAAGAACAAATTCTTATTTACAATGACGACCTACCGGGGAACTGTATTCCTGCCTTGTTTAGGGGTAGAACGACAGATTTTTACATCGTCAGCTCGGTGATTCGATCAAGCAACCTTTCGGTTATTGGCCCAGCGCTCTAACCACTAGGCTACCTGCCGCCCCAATGTTAACATATGTTTCCCATGCCAATAATGCCCTTGAATCGAATTGAAAGATGTCAGCTTTGATTATGAGGCTGAGTCCTCCTCCTCTCCCCCCCCCCCTCTCCCTTCTTCACACTCCTCTGCTCTTCGTCTGTTGTGTTTACATCTTGACATTTGAGAGATCTCTCTCTGAGCCGTGTTTTTCTCCCCGAGCCTCCCTCTTCACCTTGATGTTCCTTATCTAATCTCAGCTATTACAACCCAGATCTCAATCTCTACATGGCATTTAGCATCCACATGAACTGTTTACTGTGTTTGTTGTGTGTGTGTGTGTGTGTGTGTGTGCGTGTGTGTGTGTGTGTGTGTGTGTGTGCACATGCCTGTGTGTGAGAGAGTGAGTGAGACAGTGTGTTTCTGTTTCAAATGTTATTAGTCATATGTAAGGGATATGCATGGTATAATCATCCAACAAAGAACTTACTTACAGGTTAATTCTCGGCAGTGCAACAACAATAAAAAATAATAAAATCTAATAATACGAACATAAAGTAAGTAGCTCAGTAAAATATAATAAATATTTTAGCATAAGTATAATACAGGAAGACACAGTTTATAGTCCTTTGTATTGGGATAGAGGGGGATGGGGGCAGTGTATAAACTGAGCAGTATAATAACAGTCTGGTAGTATTAGTTGTGATGTGTGTGTAGCATGAATGTACTGTATATGTGTGCGTCTGTATGTCTGTGTGGGTGTGTGCATGAGTGAGTGCATGTATGCTAACGTGTGGGGAATCAGAGCAAGTGGTCAGTCCAGTTTAAGTGTTCAGCAGTCTGATGGCTTGTAGATAGAAACTGTCTCTAAGCCTGTTGGTATCAGATCTCATGCCTGACGGTAAGGGAGAAAACAGTGTCTGAGGTGTGTGGGGTCCTTGATGATGCTGCGTGCCTTTCTCAGGCACGGTTTCGAGGAGATGTCCTGGAGGGTTGGGATTATTATCGATATAATCGATACGGTGCGCATTTGTGAAAAAGGACTGTTGTTGCGCCAACGTGTACGTAACCATAAACTTGCCTTTCTTAAAATCAATACACCACTAATTTTTTAAACCTGCATATTTAGTTAATATTGCTTGCTAACATTTCTTTTAACTAGGTAAATTGTGTCACTTCTCTTGCAACAGAGTCAGGGTATATGCAGCAGTTTGGGCTGCCTGGTTCGTTGTGAACTGTGTGAAGACTATTTCTTCCTAACAAAGACAGCCAACTTCGCCAAACGGGGGATGTTTTAACACAATAGCATTTGCAAAAAAAAGCACAATCGTTGCACGACTGTACCTACCCATAAACATCAATGCCTTTCTTAAAATCAATACACAGAAGTATATATTTTTAAACCTGCATATTTAGCTAAAAGAAATCCAGGTTAGCAGGCAATATTAACCAGGTGAAATTGTGTCACTTCTCTTGCGTTCATTGCAAGCAGAGTCAGGGTATATGCAACAGTTTGGGCCGTCTGGCTCGTTACAAACTAATTTGCCAGAATTTACGTAATTATGACATAACATTGAAGGTTGTACAATGTAACAGCAATATTTTAACTTATGGATGCCACCCGTTAGATAAAATACAAAACCGTTCCTTATTTCACTGAAATAATAAACGTTTTGTTTTCGAAATGATATTTTCCGGATTCGACCATATTAATGACCAAAGGCTCATATTTCTGTGTGTTATTATGTTATAATTAAGTCTATGATTTGATATTTGATAGAGCCGTCTGACTGAGCGATGGTAGGCAGCAGCAGGCTCGAAAGCATTCATTCAAACAGCACATTCGTGCGTTTTGCCAGCTGCTCTTCGCAATGCTTCAAGCATATCAACTCCCGAGATTAGGCTGGTGTAACCGATGTGAAATGGCTAGCTAGTTAGCGGGGTGCGCGCTAATAGCGTTTCAAATGTCACTCGCTCTGAGACTTGGAGTACTTGTTCCCCCTGCTCTGCCACGGATTTTGTGGAGCAATGGGTAACGATGCTTCGAGGGTGGCTGTCGATGTGTTCCTGGTTTGAGCCCCGGTAGGGGCGAGGAGAGGGACGGAAGCTATACTGTTACACTGGCAATACTATAGTGCCTATAAGAACATCCAATAGTCAAACGTATATGAAATAAAAGTGGTATAGAGAGAAATAGTCCTATAAATACTATATTAACTACAACCTTAAACTTCTTACCTTGGAATATTGAAGTCTCATGTTAAAAGGAACCACCAGCTTTCATATGTTCTCATGTTCTGAGCAATGAACGTAAACATTAGCTTTTTTACATGGCACATATTGCACTTTTACTTTCTTCTCCAAAACTTTGTTTTTGCCATATTTAAACCAAATTGAACATATTAAGTTAAAATAAGTGTTCATTTCAGTATTGTTGTAATTGTCATTATTACAAATACATTTTTAAAACAATTGCCCGATTAATCGGTATCGTCAGTTTTTGGTCCTATCATAATCGGTCGACCTCTAATTGTTACAGTACCACTGTATCATCAAAGGCACAGTTGAAGTCAGATGTTTACATACACCTTAGCCAAATACATTTAAACTCAGTTTCAGAATACCTGAAATTTAATCCTAGTAAAAATTACCTGTCTTAGGTCAGTTAGGATCACCACGTTATTTTAAGAATGTGAAATGTCAGAATAATAGTAGAGAGAAGGATTTATTTCAGCTTTTATTTATTTCATCACATTCCCAGTGGGTCAAAAGTTTACATACACTCAATTAGTATTTGGTAGCATTGCATTAAATTGTTTAACTTGGGTCAAACGCTTCGAGTAGCCTTCCACAAGATTCCCACAATAACTTGGGTGAATTTTGGCCCATTCCTCCTGACAAAGCTGATGT
Organism: Oncorhynchus masou masou; assembly: GCF_036934945.1. NCBI lineage: Eukaryota > Metazoa > Chordata > Actinopteri > Salmoniformes > Salmonidae > Oncorhynchus > Oncorhynchus masou. The sequence goes on along the minus strand of NC_088240.1, from coordinate 22,922,184 downwards.
AACTGAGTCAGATTTGTAGGCCTCCTTGCTTGCACATGCTTTTTCAGTTCTGCCCACACATTTTCTATAGGATTGAGATCAGTGCTTTGTGATGGCCACTCCAATACCTCGACTTTGTTGTCCTTAAGCCATGTTGCCACAACTTTGGAAGTATGCTTTGGGTCATTGTCCATTTGGAAGACTGACTGATGTCTTGAGATGTTGCTTCAATATATGATGCCATCTATTTTGTGAAGTGCACCAGTCCCTCCTGCAGCAAAGCACCCCCACAACATGATGCTGCCACCCTGTGCTTCACGGTTGGGATGGTGCACTTTGGCTTGCAAGCGTCCCCCTTCTTCCTCCAAACATAACAACGGTCATTCTGGCCAAACAGTTATATTTTTTGTTTCATCAGATCAGAAGCCATTTCTCCAGAAAGTACGATCTTTGTCCCCATGTGCAGTTGCAAACCGTTGTCTGGCTTTTTTATTACAGTTTTGGAGCCGTTGTTTCATCCTTGCTGGGCGGACTCGTTTTACTGTGAATATAGATACTTTTGTACCTGTTTCCTCCAGCATCTTCACAAGGTCCTTTGCTGTTGTTCTGGGATTGATTTCCACTTTCACAACAAAGTACGTTCATCTCTAGGAGACAGAACATGTCTCCTTCCTGAGCAGTATGACGGCTGCGTGGTCCCATAGGGTTTATACTTGCGTACTATTGTTTGTACAGATGAACGTGGTACCTTCAGACGTTTGGAAATTGCTCCCAAGGATGAACTAGACTTGTGGAGGTCTACAAATGTTTTTCTGAGGTCTTGGCTGATTTCTTTTGATTTTCCCATGGTGTCAAGCAGAGGTACTGAGTTTGAAGGTAGGCCTTGAAATACATCCACAGGTACACCTCCAATTGACTCAAAGTATGTCAATTAGCCTATCAGAAGCTTCTAAAGCCATTACATAATTTTCTGCAATTTTCCAAGCTGTTTAAAGGCACAGTCAACTTAGTGCATGTAAACTTCTGACCCATTGGAATTGTGATACAGTGAATTATAAGTGAAATAATCGTATAAGTGAAATAATAGTCTGTAAACAATTGTTGGAAAAATGATTTGTGTCATGCACAAAGTAGATGTCCTAACCAACTTGCCAAAACTATAGTTGGTTAACAAGACATTTGTGAAGTGGTTGAAAAAAGAGTTTTAATGACTCCAACAAAAACTTCAGATTTCAACTGTATTATCTAACATACTGTCTAGACTGGGCACACGCGCGCATGTTGATTTTGTACATCCACACCAGACACACAAGTTGAAATATCAAAACGAACTCTGAACCAACTGTAGTAATCTGGGGTCAGGTCGAAAAACATTCAAAATTAATGGACATTTAGCTAGCGAATTTGTCCTGGGTTATAAACATTGGGTTGTTATTTTACCTGAAATGCACAAGGTCCTTGTTTTCTGGATCTTTGTAGAATTTCCACCTATTTTGAGTCGCACAAAATCATGTTCTCTATCCAGACATTTAATCCACAGATAAAAGGGGAAACTAATATTTTCTAGTAATCTCTCCTCCTTCATTAGTAATCTTCTTCTTATGTGGGCGTTATGTCAGTTGGCAACCAACTTTAAGGTGCATTACCACCACCAACCCGACTGGAGTGTGGACCTCATTTCATCTTTCAATCAACCATGTGGGTCTATGGGACTGCAGGTAGCCTATTGGTTAGAGCGCTGGACTAGTAACCAAAAGGTTGCAAGATCAAATCCCAGAGCTGGCAATGTAAACACCTATTCTGCCCCTGAAACAATGCAGTTAACCCACTGTTCCTAGGCAGTCATCAAAAATAAGAATGTATTCTTAACTGACTTGCCCAGTTAAATAAAGGTAAAATAAAAAAGATGCTCCTAAAAACCAATGATGAGATGGGAGAGGCGGGACTTGCAGAGAGTCAAGTGTTAAAAATAGAAGTTGGAAGTTTTATTTTAGTGCTTGGCTACGCAGATGCTTGTTGACACGCGCAGGCAGTTTAGCTGTAGGTGTACATTTATTGTGTGCACCCAACGTGAGCGGTGTGGTCAGCATGTAAGTGAGTTTCAGAGCTTGTCAGTAGATGAATGTTATCACAATGTTATTACAAGCAAGTTATCGGTTTCATGGGCTATGTTTTGCGCTTTCTGGGATAGAATTGTTTTTATTGCTTTACTGGGAGGCTTATCAAAGGTAAACATGAGCTGCACATAGTATGTTTCCTACTAGGGCGAACCGCCTCAGTGCTAACAGTATAACTCCGGTTCATAGGTGCATGAGTACTGCTGACAACAGCTGTAGGATTGACCGAGGCATCCAGGGAAGTAAGAGGAACATAAGTGTAGTTACTTACATTGTGACTTCCAACACCCCTGGGAACAGGTACATTTGCAGCAGCACTACGACAACACAATGGTAGGGATTATCTGAACAGGGCTTGAATCATTGATAAGTCATGGTTTCAACGCGGCCTTGAAATGCAGGGACAAGATTATTTGGATGGACTGCGGAATCTTTTGCTTCCACGGCCCAGCGATGGTACGATGCCTGAAATAATCTGCCACGTTTTATTTGTCTTTCAGAGCTAGAACCAGTTCTTTCCAGTTTCAGCAGTTCCGAGCTAGCCCTCCTCATGTCATTTGACCCCACATGGACAACTACAGCGTCAGCTTCTGGCAGCTGTCTTAGAACTGTACGAAGCAGCATTGTAATGTCTTGTACTCGTGCTCCAGCATATGAAGAAGCCATCTGGTTGAATAGCAGAGTTGAGTGTATCCTCCATAAGCTATGTCCTTGTAAAAACAAAGACACATCATTCCCTGATGTCCCTCTGCAATTGAAGCATTGCTCTGTTCACAGAGTTTATTTTTCAGCGATTGGACATGAACCATCAGGATACTAGGAAGAGGAGGCCCTGTAACCTTTCCTTCCTTTTCTTCGTTGCCAGCGTTGCCTTAAGTCATCTCGGCCAGGAGCAACAGGTAAGCTCGCTGTGCTGTGCTGTGCTGTGCTGTGCATGTGTGTGTGTGTGTGTATTGGGGGTAAGCTGGCTGTAGCCACTGTAGCTTAGCCTTGCAGGATATGTCACCTTGTCTGAGACCTGATGTTACTGACACACCTGAGGCTCTTTCAAAAGCCCAGTTTGGAGAGAGTGATCAGAGATAGGGAGATAGGGAAGGAGATACAGTGGGGTACAAAAGTATTTAGTCAGTATTTAGTCAGCCCACTTAAAAAGATGAAAGAGGTCTGTAATTTTCATCATAGGTACACGTCAACTATGACAGACAAAATGAGATAATAAATTCCAGAAAATCACATTGTAGGATTTTTTATGAATTTATTTGCAAATTATGGTGGAAAATAAGTATTTGGTCACCTACAAACAAGCAAGATTTCTGGCTCTCACAGACCTGTAACTTCTTCTTTATGAGGCTCCTCTGTCCTCCACTCGTTACCTGTATTAATGGCACCTTTTTGAACTTGTTATCAGTATAAAAGACACCTGTCCACAACCTCAAACAGTCACACTCCAAACTCCACTATGGCCAAGACCAAAGAGCTGTCAAAGGACACCAGAAACAAAATTGTAGACCTGCACCAGGCTGGGAAGACTGAATCTGCATAGGTAAGCAGCTTGGTTTGAAGAAATCAACTGTGGGAACAATTATTATGAAATGGAAGACATACAAGACCACTGATAATCTCCCTCGATCTGGGGCTCCACGCAAGATCTCACCCCGTGGGGTCAAAATGATCACAAGGACGGTGAGCAAAAATCCCAGAACCACACGGGGGGACCTAGTGAATGACCTGCAGAGAGCTGGGCTGGGACCAAAGTAACAAAGCCTACCATCAGTAATGCACTACGCCGCCAGGGACTCAAATCCTGCAGTGTCAGACGTGTCCCCCTGCTTTGGCCAGTACATGTCCAGGCCCGTCTGAAGTTGGCTAGAGAGCATTTGGATGATCCAGAAGAAGATTGGGAGAATGTCATATGGTCAGATGAAACCAAAATAGAACATTTTGGTAAAAACTCAACTCGTCGTGTTTGGAGGACAAAGAATGCTGAGTTGCATCCAAAGAACACCATACCTACTGTGAAGCATGGGGGTGGAAACATCATGCTTTGGGGCTGTTTTTCTGCAAAGGGACCAGGACGACTGATCAGTGTAAAGGAAAGAATGAATGGGGCCATGTATCGTGAGATTTTGAGTGAAAACCTCCTTCCATCAGCATGTGCATTGAAGATGAAACATGTCTGGGTCTTTCAGCATGACAATGATCCCAAACACACGAAGGAGTGGCTTCGTAAGAAGCATTTCAAGGTCCTGGAGTGGCCTAGCCAGTCTCCAGATCTCAACCCCATAGAAAATCTTTGGAGGGAGTTGAAAGTCTGTGTTGCCCAGCAACAACCCCAAACAATCACTGCTCTAGAGGAGATCTGCATGGAGGAATGGGCCAAAATACCAGCAACAGTGTGTGAAAACCTTGTGACTTACAGAAAACGTTTGACCTCTGTCATTGCCAACAAAGGGTATACAACAAAGTATTGAGATAAACTTTTGTTATTGACCAAATACTTATTTTCCACCATAATTTTCAAATAAATTCATTAAAAATCCTACAATGTGATTTTCTGGATTTTTTTCTCATTTTGTCTGTCATAGTTGAAGTGTACCTATGATGAAAATTACAGACCTCTCTCATCTTTTTAAGTGGGAGAACTTGCACAATTGGTGGCAGACTAAATACTTTTTTGCCCCACTGTAGATGGAGAGCGAAAGAGAAAGAGGGCAGGACAGGACAATAAAGACATATAGAGAGGGAGGGAGATAAAGAGAGAGAAAGAGAGAGAAGGAGAGAGACTCCACTCTCTACAATACAGTCCAGGCAGTGTTAGCCCCGCCCGGCCCATCAGTAATATCTCAGTGACATTATCACAGGCTGTGATCTGAAAACACTCTGGTTTTATGGACCTTTCAGAGGTCATCTCCGCTCGCTGCTCCTTTACAGAAATGTTTATCGCTGGGTAGAAACAGTCTCTGGCCAAATGAACTAACAGAGTAGTAAACCATTCAGCAGACATCCTTTAAAGAGTCCCAGGAAGAGAGGGGAGAGCAAAGAGAGGCAGAGAGAGAGCGAGAAAAAGAGAGGGAGAGAGTGCAGTCCCACAGTCAATCGTCTTCAGAGACTAACCCAGCCCCATGAGGCCAGAGACAGACAGTAAAACAGGGCTTTTATGGGCCAAGCAGCCAGTGACAGGGAGACAATGGCCTGGGCTGGCACCCAGACAGACTGAGCACACTTCAGACTTTGATTAGGATGTCCAGCAGTGGAAGCTCCTCAGAGAAGGGAAGGGGAGGACGATCCTCCTCAGTGAATGTCATAAAAATGTAAATAGTGAAACATTTAAAAGAGTGAACCTTTCTAAATATATTCACGTCACCAAATAATTGATTAAAACACACTGTTTTGCAATGAAGGTCTACAATAGCCTCAACAGCATTCTGTAGGGTAGCACCATGGTGTAGCCGCAGGACAGCTAACTTCTGTCCTCCTCTTTGTATATTGACTTCAATACAAAACCTAGGAGGCTCATGGTTCTCACCTGCTTCCATAGACTTACTCAGTAATTATGACAACTTCCAGAGGACATCCTCCGACCTATCAGAGCTCTAGCAGCATGAACTGACATGTTGTCCACTCAATCAAACGATCAGAGAATTAATCTAGTACTGAAAGCATAAGCTATAGCTAGCTAGCACTGCAGCGCATAACATGTGGTGAGTAGTGGATTCAGACAGACAGACAGACAGACAGACAGACAGACAGACAGACAGACAGACAGACAGACAGACAGAAAAAGAGAGAAGCTGTTAGTGGTTTGTAGTGTTTGACATGATAAATGCCCAGGTTTTATCTGAGCCCTCTCCCCTGCAGAGATCATTTCCATACACCTACCTAATGGCAGGACTGCAATAGTCCAAAGCTATATTTGGTTTTATTTTTTAAAACTTTAGTTTAGCCTACTCAAACACCCGGCTCAAACAGAAAGGGATGCTATGTTAGCTAGCTGGCTATGGCTATCCAACACTGGAACTCTTCCAAGTCAGGGTAAGATTTTGGTTTTATAAATGTATTGCCACCGGGCCTGCCGGTGTAACTGCTCAATTGCTTTTTGACTGTACACTGTACGGCATGATTGTAGCGGGTTTACTAATACGTTAGTTCGAGTAGCTATGTTGACTCTGAGGTGACAACGATGTAGGCTGTGTGAAGCGGTTAGCAGTCATGATATGAAGATATGGCTTGGAAAGATGTTTTCTTCTGGTCACAGACAGCTGATGTGTTGTGCACTGAAGTCCACAAGATAGTTGTGAGAAAGAAGTATATATAAAACAAGCTAAGTGATCATCTGTTTAATATGGCTGCTATGAAAGTGAACTGTGTTTGCGTGTGATCAGGGATGTATTCCCATCTGGACAAGAGGAATACCTATGTAAGAATGCTGTTCATCGAATACAGCTCAGCATTTAACACCATAGTACCCTCCAAACTCGTCATTAAGCTCGAGACCCTGGGTCTCGACCCTGCCCTGTGCAACTGGATCCTGGACTTCCTGACGGGCTGCCCCCAGGTGGTGAGGGTAGGCAACAATATCTCCACCCCGCTGATCCTCAACACTGGGGCCCCACAAGGGTGGGTTCTGAGCCCTCTCCTGTACTCCCTGTTCACCCATGACTGCGTGGCCATGCACGCCTCCAACTCAATCATCAAGTTTGCAGACGACACTACAGTGGTACTACAGCTACGTCCCTTCCGTCTTCAAGAGAGCGAGAGTTGCACCCCTTCTGAAAAAACCTACACTCGATCCCTCCGATGTCAACAACTACAGACCAGTATCCCTTCTTTCTTTTCTCTCCAAAACTCTTGAACGTGCCGTCCTTGGCCAGCTCTCCCGCTATCTCTCTCAGAATGACCTTCTTGATCCAAATCAGTCAGGTTTCAAGACTAGTCATTCAACTGAGACTGCTCTTCTCTGCATCACGGAGGCGCTCCGCACTGCTAAAGCTAACTCTCTCTCCTCTGCTCTCATCCTTCTAGACCTATCGGCTGCCTTCGATACTGTGAACCATCAGATCCTCCTCTCCACCCTCTCCGAGTTGGGCATCTCCGGCGCGGCCCACGCTTGGATTGCGTCCTACCTGACAGGTCGCTCCTACCAGGTGGCGTGGCGAGAATCTGTCTCCTCGCCACGCGCTCTCACCACTGGTGTCCCCCAGGGCTCTGTTCTAGGCCCTCTCCTATTCTCGCTATACACCAAGTCACTTGGCTCTGTCATAACCTCACATGGTCTCTCCTATCATTGCTATGCAGACGACACACAATTAATCTTCTCCTTTCCCCCTTCTGATGACCAGGTGGCGAATCGCATCTCTGCATGTCTGGCAGACATATCAGTGTGGATGACGGATCACCACCTCAAGCTGAACCTCGGCAAGACGGAGCTGCTCTTCCTCCCGGGGAAGGACTGCCCGTTCCATGATCTCGCCATCACGGTTGACAACTCCATTGTGTCCTCCTCCCAGAGCGCTAAGAACCTTGGCGTGATCCTGGACAACACCCTGTCGTTCTCAACCAACATCATGGCGGTGGCCCGTTCCTGTAGGTTCATGCTCTACAACATCCGCAGAGTACGACCCTGCCTCACACAGGAAGCGGCGCAGGTCCTAATCCAGGCACTTGTCATCTCCCGTCTGGATTACTGCAACTCGCTGTTGGCTGGGCTCCCTGCCTGTGCCATTAAACCCCTACAACTCATCCAGAACGCCGCAGCCCGTCTGGTGTTCAACCTTCCCAAGTTCTCTCACGTCACCCCGCTCCTCCGCTCTCTCCACTGGCTTCCAGTTGAAGCTCGCATCCGCTACAAGACCATGGTGCTTGCCTACGGAGCTGTGAGGGGAACGGCACCGCAGTACCTCCAGGCTCTGATAGGCCCTACACCCAAGCAAGGGCACTGCGTTCATCCACCTCTGGCCTGCTCGCCTCCCTACCATTGAGGAAGTACAGTTCCCGCTCAGCCCAGTCAAAACTGTTCGCTGCTCTGGCCCCCCAATGGTGGAACAAACTCCCTCACGACGCCAGGACAGCGGAGTCAATCACCACCTTCCGGAGACACCTGAAACCCCACCTCTTCAAGGAATACCTAGGATAGGATAAGTAATCCTTCTCACCACCACCCCCCCCCTTAATGATTTAGATGCACTATTGTAAAGTGGCTGTTCCACTGGATGTCAGAAGGTGAATTCACCAATTTGTAAGTCGCTCTGGATAAGAGCGTCTGCTAAATGACTTAAATGTAATGTAAATGTAAATGGTAGGCTTGATTACCAACAATGACGAGACGGCCTACAGGGAGGAGGTGAGGGCCCTCGGAGTGTGGTGTCAGGAAAATAACCTCACACTCAATGTCAACAAAACAAAGGAGATGATCGTGGACCTCAGGAAACAGCAGAGAGAGCAGCCCCCTATCCACATCAACGGGACAGTAGTGGAGAAGGTAATAAGTATTAAGTTCCTCGGCATACACATCACGGACAAACTGAAATGGTCCACCCCACACAGACATTGTGGTGCAGAAGGCGCAGCAGCGCCTCTTCAACCTCAGGAGGTTGAAGAAATTCGGCTTGTCACCAAAAACACTCACAAACTTTTACAGATGCACAATCGAGAGCATCCTGTTGGGCTGTATCACCGCCTGGTACGGCAACTGCTCCGCCCACAACCGTAAGGCTTTCCAGAGGGTAGTGAGGTCTGCACAACGCATCACCAGGGGAAAACTATCTGCCCTCCAGGACACCTACACCACCTGATGTCACAGGAAGGCCATGAAGATCATCAAGGACAACAACTACCCGAGCCACTGCCTGTTCACCACTCTATCATCCAGAAGGCAAGGTCAGTACAGGTGCATCAAAGCGGGGACCGAGAGACTGAAAAACAGTTTCTATCTCAAGGCCATCAGACTGTTAAACAGCCATCACTAACATTGAGTGGCTGCTGCCAACATACTGACTCAACTCCAGCCACTTTAATAATGAAAAAATGTATGTAATAAATGTATCACTAGTCACTTTAAACAATGCCACTTTATATAATGTTTACATACCCTACATTACTCATCTCATATGCATATACTGTACTCTATACCATCTACTGCATCTTACCTATGCCGTTCGGTCATTGTGTGTATAAGGTAGTTGTTGTGAAATTGTTAGGTTAGATTACTTATTAGATATTACTGCATGGTCAGAACTAGAAGCACAAGCATTTCGCTACACTTGCATTAACATCTGCTAACCATGCGTATTTGACAAATAAAATTTGATTTGAATTACTGCTGTTATATTCATTTCACCTATTCTGTTGAAAAACGTTTCTTAAACGGAGGCAAATGGAACGAAACTGGATACATTTGTCCAATAGTAACTCTAATTTGCAACTGTTGGACTAATGATTACACCCTATATCAGCTAGATGCAGGTAAGAGTGTGCAAGGTGGTATTTGAATGTGGTACTATTGGTCCCTTGGTCCCTTACTAAAAATGTTGTTGAAAGTTTACAACATAAGCTCGGGTTGTAGCAACCTCATGATGGGTACAGGGATTTGAGTATCATGTAGTAGCCTAAAGCGATTGATGTTACATTGAGCTGGGTGAATGGAATATGACTGACAGTCATCGACTAAGCTGTAATAAAAATAAGGCCATACTGATTTAAAACAATCCTCCTCCCTCATCTTATTAAACGGCACCGACCACCAATGATGTCCAGGACTTAGATCACTGGCCGACAGACTGAATAGATAGCAATAACCCCAACCAATATTTTGTATGTTGCCTTCAATAACGCATCACCGGGAACACACTCCCTGCCCTTCAGGACATCTACAGCACCCTGTGTCACAGGAAGGCCAAGCAGATCATCAAGGACCTCAGCCACCTGAGCCACGACCTGTTCACTACGCTATCATCCAGAAGGTGAGGTCAGTACAGGTGCATCAAAGATTGTACCAAGAGACTGAAAAACAGCTTCTATCTCAAGGCCATCAGATTGTTAAATAGCCGGCCTAGCCGGCCTCTACCCAGTACCCTGCCCTGAAAGTCATTGTCACTAGCCGGCCTCCACCCAGTACCTTGCCCTGAACTTAGTCATTGTCACTAGCCGGCCTCCACCCAGTACCTTGCCCTGAACTTAGTCATTGTCACTAGCCGGCCTCCACCCAGTACCTTGCCCTGAACTTAGTCATTGTCACTAGCCGGCCTCCACCCAGTACCTTGCCCTGAACTTAGTCATTGTCACTAGCCGGCTACCACCTGGTTACTCCTCCATGAACTTTAGAGGCTGCTGCCCTATGTACATAGACATGGAACACTGCTCCATTTAATAATGTTATCATACTGTTAAACCCACTTCATATGCATGTACTGTATTCTAGTCAAGTCCATCCTATTCAACTATTGCTGTACATATACTATTCTATCCACGTATTCTTCAGTTATACTACATACTATCCACATACTGCCCATAATGTCTATATATCCCATCACATACAGTACCAGTCAAAAGTATGATCACACCTACTCATTCCAGGGTTTTTCTGTATTTTCTACTATTTTCTACATTGTAGAATAATAGTGAAGACATCACAACAATGAAATAACATATATGGAATCATGTAGTAACCAAAAAAGTGTTAACCAAATCAAAATATATTTTATATTTGAGATTCTTCAAAGTAGCCACCCTTTGCCTTAATGACAGCTTTGCCCACTCTTGACCTTCACTCAACCAGCTTCATGAGGTAGTCACCTGGAACGCATTTCAATTAACAGGTGTGCCTTGTTAAAAGGTTAATTTGTGGAATTTCTTTCCTTCTTAATGCATTTGAGCCAATCGTGTTGTGACAAAGTATGGGTGGTATACAGAAGGTAGTCCTATTTGGTAAAAGACCAAGAACAAAGAACAGTTTCAAATAAGCAAAGAGAAACGACTTTAAGACATGGTCAGTTAATCTGGACAACTTCAAGAACTTCTGAATGTTTCTTCAAGTGCAGACGCAAAAACCATCCAGCCCTATGATGAAATCGGCACTCACGAGGACCGCCACAGGAAAGGAAGACCAAGAGTTACCTCTGCTGCAGAGGATAAGTTCATTAGATTTACCAGACTCTGTAAATCTAATGAAATTGCAGCCCAAATAAATGCTTCACAGAGTTTAAGCAACAGACACATCTCAACATCAACTGTTCGGAGGAGACTGCAAGAATCAGGCCTTCATGGTCAAATTGTTGCAAAGAAACCACTAGTAAAGGACACCAATAAGAAGAAGAGACTTACTTGGGCCAAGAAACACGAGCAAAGGACATTAGACGAGTGGATCCAACCGCCGTGTCTTTGTGAGATGCAGAGTAGGTAAACGGATTATCTCCGCATGTGTGGTTCCCACCATTAAGCATGTAGGAGGAGGTGTGATGGTGTGGTGGTGCTTTGCTGGTGACACTGTCAGTGATTTATTTAGAATTCAAGGCACACTTAAGCAGCATGTCTACCACAGCATTCTCCAGCGATACGCCATCCCATCTAGTTTGCTCTTAGTGGGACTATCATTAGTTTTTTTAACAGGACAATGACACAACACACCTCCAGGCTGTGTAAGGGCTATTTGACCAAGAAGGAGAGTGATGGTGCTGCATCAGATTACCTGGCCTCCACAATGACCCGACCTCAACCCAACTGAGATGGTTTGGGATACGTTGGACCGCAGAGTGATGGAAAAGCAGCCAACAAGTGCTCAGCATATGTGGGAACTCCTTCAAGACTGTTGGAAAAGCATTCCTCATGAAGTTGGTTGAGAGAATGCCAAGAGTGTGCAAAGCTGTCATCAAGGTAAAGGGTGGATACTTTTAAGAATTTTAAATCTAAAATATATTTTGATTTGTTGAACACTTTTTGGGTTACTACATGATTCCATATGTGTTATTTCATAATTTTGATGTCTTCACTATTATTCTACAATGTATAATTTTTATAAATAAAGAAAAACCCTTGAATGAGTAGGTGTGTCCAAACCTTTGATTGGTAATGTATATTTATACTCCGGACTACGGCATTGCTCATCCTAATATTTATTTATTTCTTAATACAATTATTTTACTTTTAGATTTGTGTGTATTGTTGTGTATTGTTAGATATTACTGCATTGTTGGAGCTAGGAACACAAGCATTTTGCTACATCTGCTAAATACGTGTATGCGACCAATACAATTTGATTTGATTTGATTTTCAATACCATTTTTGGTCAGCGTTCAGTGCAAATATATAATCCTGAAGTGCAATAGTGCAGTGTTTGTGTATGATATCAAGTGTGTGCAAGATAAGGAATGGTGAACGGTCCTTCTCAGGCCTCCTACTGCAGCCCTCTCCTCCTGCAGTCCTAACCTGCTGCAAAACAGAGCAGCCTCCCCTCCCTCCCTCCCTCCCTCCCTCCCTCCCTCCCTCCCTCCCTCCCTCCCTCCCTCCCTCCCTCCCTCCCTCCCTCCCTCCCTCCCTCCCTCCCTCCCTCCCTCCCTCCCTCCCTCATTTAAAGCCTTCATTATCTGCTGGTTAATTATCTAATGTGGAGCCTGGATGTCATTTACCTCCTAGGAAGAAGAATGGGATGCAGCAGTGTGCTTGGATTCCTAATAGCACAAACAAAGTTAATGAACACTTAATAAGGTGTTATGAAGATTGTTGTTGTGCTTCGACCCAACTTTCCCTTCCACATGATGGACGTACAACGAGAGCTTTAATACCCCTTTAAACCCCCCCCCCTCTCCTCCACACATAAACACATGCACACACACACACACACGCGCACGCACGCACCCCCCTCACACTCACACACGCACGCACGCACGCACCCCACACACACACACACACACACACACACACACACACACACACACACACACACACACACACACACACAGTGTTAAATCACACTGAATGATCTTCGCTAGAGGTCTCATTAGCATAAAAACCATCTCTCTGAAATAAACAACGCCAGAAGAACACAACAAACATCACTGAAGATAATGACAACATGACAGACCTTAACACTTGAGAGGATCCCTCACTCTGACACTTTACACTGTGATCTTCTGTACACTTTATTGTACTTGAACTCCCACATCATATTACTATTTTTATACCACTAATCAGATGTATGTCTAAGAGCACCACATCTGTAGATGTACAAGCCATAGATTGCACTGCCAAAGCACATCATTCAGCAGCAGATGCAAAAAAAACATTTGTGACTGCGAACGCAGCGGTGTGCGTTTCTCTGGCCGCTGTCTGCTGTCTAAGGAACACTAGGCTGTTCTTGAACGTTTCTCAGAGACACACGGGACCATTAGGAGAGAGAAGAGCTCAATTTGTTGGCAGAATTATAATAGAAGAGGAACAAAGCTTCGACAACCCCTTCATGACAATCTCTAAGAGCTTCAAACACACTGTTCAAAGGTTGTTACACAGTATACAGCCAGGGATATTTAGTCTGTCCTCAGAACATAGTCAACTCTCATTCTTTATGTTCCTGCTCCCACTTTATGTCTGCTCTGTTTTAGTTAAGAGAAAAGGAACAGGAATTAACATGAGATCAGAGCGATGTGAGTCTCGCTGTAGCAGACTGATGTTTTTAGAGCTAGCAACAGTAGCCTAGCAATCTAAATGTGGAAAGTAACGTGGGCTGTGTGTGTGTGTGTGTGTGTGTGTGTGTGTGTGTGTGTGTGTGTGTGTGTGTGTGTGTGTGTGTGTGTGTGTGTGTGTGTGTGTGTGTGTGTGTGTGTGATTGAGACTGTGATTGAGACTGTGATTGCTGTAGTGTGCAAGAGCGCTAGACTGTCACAGATTTTTATTAACACTTCTCTACTGGTATGACGGGTTCTAACACTCAAATGGAAAATTACAACATATCTCAAAGGCTGCGCTATATGATTACATCGATACATCTACTGTGAAGATACAGTAATTGCTCATTAGCATTTTGAGAGTTAATCTCTGAAATACCAGTCAGTGAGAATAACATGTAAATCTGTTAAACTTCTGTGAAAGTGTACCACTCATATTTCCTGAAATAAACGACTAATCTAAACGCTCCATATATGTCCAAAATAACACTGTCGTATTCAGAAATGAGTCAAAAGTGCTTAGCTGGGAGGAAGTTGGTTTGAATTGTAATCATGTTGGATGATAAAATGCTGGTTCATAAGACTAGCAGGCAGTAGTAATTATAGGAGAATGAGAGCCATATCGTCTTATGAATGATCTGATCTGATTAGAAACACACCACAAACCCTCAGCATCAGCAACATATACTCATACTGAAATACAGAGACCTAGCTATTTTCCTATTCCTCAGCTTAGCTTGGTTATTACAGTGCACCAGGTCATACCTGAATACACATGTAAACCAAAATAAACACATTACTGCCAGGATTAGTCCAGGTTTTAGTCAATTCTCATTAAACTCCCCCCTCACCTCCACCCTCCCCCAGCCACACCATGCTGAAAAGTCCATTTGAATTCCCATCTGCATGCAGCACATTGAAATTAATGGTTGGTGGGTCAGGTAAACTGGAGTGGTCTTCCTGGTGCCAAAACACACCATGCTGAAGCAATTATACAGCAGCCCTTGGTTGGGCCCGTACACAAACAGCTTGTACCGCCGCCCGCCCCTGCACACTCTGCCAAAGCCATTTCATTCTCAGCCAACACGTTTATTAGCAACTAACTTAAAGGGAAAATGCACCCAAAATCAGTAATTACTATAATTTACAGTGTTAAGAGAACAATAGTTTTATTTTGTTGTTATAATAAGGTTGGTAGCAACATGTGAAAATCATTGTGGAAATCTGCTCAAGTCTACTACAAAACCCACAATGCAATGCTCTGGCTAGCTAAATAGCAAATAGCAAACGTAGCTACACACAATAATACCAAAGTCAATATCATGATGTGATGTAGCTAGTTAGCTGTAAAATCACACTGCACTATCAATTTAAGAGTCTACAATCTGACCATGTTCAACCTGCAGATTGATGTGCCTCGCCAAGTGTGACATTCGCAACAGACATGCGACATGCAATGCACCCTGGACTGAGGTGGCAAACAAATAAGAGAAATGTGGTGGTCCCTCTGTTAAATTACACATTTCTCGAGGTAGGAATATCGCAAAAATATGATCAATGGCTAATTCGAGAGAAGACAACCTCTCATGTTATGACATCGGCCAATATTGAAATCTGACATGTATGATAGATGTTTTCGCAATTTAAAAGTCATATTTCTATTAACTTCCAATGTAGTGAGAGCGGCATTATTACAATTAGGGCTGTTCCGGTGACCGTATTACCGCCACACCGGAGGTCACGAGTCATGATGGCAGTCAAATTCCATGTGACCGTTTAGTCATGGTAATTATGCTTCTCCAAGCTCTGATGCTGCTGATTAGTAGACTACCAAACTTACTAACTGCCTGGTACTCAGCACTCTATCATCCCTCTAATCACTCTGACATCAATGCAAATGCAATCGAAAATCAAATCAACTACTTCATGAGAGCCCATGAGCTCATGTTGCGCAACATTTCTATAGGCTACGCAATTGCGTGGGAAAACAGTGTGATGGCCTCTATTTAAAAGAGGAGGATCCCATCAGCTTTCTAATTTTTTTTTTTAATAAATATATATTTTATTTTCAAATCTTAGTCGCACACATCATGTGGCCTAGCCCATAGGCCTATATTTTTTGATAAGGCTTTCTTAAGTGACCAAGTAACTTCTTATATTTAAGCACATTATTCCACTTTACAAAGGGTGTAGAGCCTAATTGGCAAACATACGCAGCTTGTGAGTTTCAAGTTAGGGGAAGATATTTTTCACCCAGAAAATGTACCTTCATAATGAAAGCATTACATACATAATCGCATTTGCGGTCACTTTTGAGAATGGTGTTTCCCTGCTAATGCAACATTCAAGCTTATAGCCTACTGCCGTGTGCGCATTGCTGCATGTGAAGAAATATCCTAATTGTTTATCAACATTTTAAGCTAAATGTTCTGATCTGTTGCATCAACCTCATTGCTTAAAACATTTTGGGGATGCTAGTGGTTGTATTAAATTTGGATCGCATCCCACAATTGTTGCAGACTACATTTGGAATATTTATTTCTTGCACAGAATAGAATAGTTCAACTTTTGTACTATGGGGAATAGTAGATTGACATAGGCTAGTGTTTTGCTGTTTATTAGGCCTACTCATCTTGTTGGCTGATGAAAAGTAAATGTGGACAGTTCTTCAAATATCTTCAATATGCACCTTGGAATTGGATAAGGACACGCACAGTTGCATCCCAATGTGTATGTCTTCACTTGTAGGCTGTGAGAAAGACCTGATCAGGTGATGGAGAGCCATGTGAGTGAGAGGTGCTTCGGAGCATGGAGAAGTGAATTATGATAATTACTGTATATTCAGCCCAAGGGCAACACTGCCACTGGGCGCAAAATGCATAATTATTTTTAGGTTGCATAATGGCCACACAAAGGGTCAAATTGTGTGGGTCAAATTGTGAATGAGAGACTGATGAATTGGGTATAGCCTGCGCAAAAAACAAAGCCGTCCTCATGCCTTTCATGCAAATTTTTCAAATCATCATTAGATTCGCATCATGCAGCCACACAATGTATTAAAAACCTAAACATATAGCCCAAAGTTTGTATCACAACAAAAGTTACATAAAGTATTCAGACCTCTTGGCGTTTTCCACATTTTGTTAAGTTACTGCCTTTACTTTCCATAATCGAGCTGCACAAAATACCCCATAATGACTACAGCCTCAAGTCTTCTTGGGTATGACGCTACAAGCTTGGCACACCTGTATTGGGAGTTTCTCCCCTTCTTCTCTGTGGATCCTCTCAAGCTCTGCCAGATTGCATGGGGAGCGTCACTGCTCAGGTATTTTCAGGTCTCTCCAGAGATGTTTGATCGGGTTCAGTTCTGGGCTGAGCCAGTCAAGGACATTCAGAGACTTGTCCCGAAGCAACTCCTGCGTTGTCTTGGCTGTGTATTAGGGTTGTTGTCCTGTTGTAAGGTGAACCTTCACCTCAGTCTGGGGTCCTGAGCGTTCTGGAGCAAGTTTCATCAAGGATCTTTCTGTACTTTGTTCCGTTCCTTCCCTTGATCCTGACTAGTCTCCCAGTCCCTGCAGCTGAAAAACACCCCCACAGCATGATGCTGCCACCACCATGCTTCAACGTAAGGATTGTGCCAGGTTCCCTCCAGACGTGACGCTTGTCATTCAGGCCAAAGAGTTCAATATTGGTTTCCTCAAACCAGAGAATCTTGTTTCTCATGGTCTGAGAGTCTTTTATGTGCCTTTTGGCAAACTTCAAGCGGGCTGTCATGTGCCTTTTACTGAGGAGTGGCTTCCGTCAGGCCACTCTACCATAAAGGGCCGATTGGTAAAGTGCTGCAAAGATGGTTGTCCTACTGGAAGGTTCTCTGGAGCTCTTTCAGAGTGACCACTGTGCTCTTGGGGACCTTCAATGCTGTAGAAATGTGTTGGTACTCTTCCCAGATCTGTGCCTCGACATAATCCTCTCAGAGTTCTACGGACAATTCTTTTGACCTCATGGCTTGGTTTTGCTCAGACATGCAGTCAACTGTGGGACCTTATATAGACAGGTGTTTGTCTTTCCAAATCATATCCAATCAATTTGAAGGAGTCTGAATACTCTCCGAATGCACTGTATTTTCTTGACAATCACCGGCTGACAAAATTTCATTTTTTATTTTTTTTATTTCACCTTTATTTAACCAGGTAGGCAAGTTGAGAACAAGTTCTCATTTACAATTGCGACCTGGCCAAGATAAAGCAAAGCAGTTCGACACATACAACGACACAGAGTTACACATGGAGTAAAACAAACATACAGTCAATAATACAGTATAAACAAGTCTATATACGATGTGAGCAAATGAGGTGAGATAAGGGAGGTAAAGGCAAAAAAAGGCCATGGTGGCAAAGTAAATACAATATAGCAAGTAAAACACTGGAATGGTAGATTTGCAGTGGAAGAATGTGCAAAGGAGAAATAAAAATAATGGGGTGCAAAGGAGCAAAATAAATAAATAAATGAAATACAGTAGGGAAAGAGGTAGTTGTTTGTGCTAAATTATAGGTGGGCTATGTACATATGTACAGGTGCAATAATCTGTGAGCTGCTCCGACAGTTGGTGCTTAAAGCTAGTGAGGGAAATAAGTGTTTCCAGTTTCAGAGATTTTTGTAGTTCGTTCCAGTCATTGGCAGCAGAGAAATGGAAGGAGAGGCGGCCAAAGAAAGAATTGGTTTTGGGGGTGACCAGAGAGATATACCTGCTGGAGTGCGTGCTACAGGTGGGTGATGCTATGGTGACCAGCGAGCTGAGATAAGGGGGGACTTTACCGAGCAGGGTCTTGTAGATGACATGGAGCCAGTGGATTTGGCGACGAGTATGAAGCGAGGGCCAGCCAACGAGAGCGTACAGGTCGCAATGGTGGGTAGTATATGGGGCTTTGGTGACAAAACGGATGGCACTGTGATAGACTGCATGCAATTTGTTGAGTAGGGTATTGGAGGCTATTTTGTAAATGACATCGCCGAAGTCGAGGATTGGTAGGATGGTCAGTTTTACAAGTGTATGTTTGGCAGCATGCGTGAAGGATGCTTTGTTGCGAAATAGGAAGCCAATTCTAGATTTAACTTTGGATTGGAGATGTTTGATGTGGGTCTGGAAGGGGAGTTTACAGTCTAACCAGACACCTAAGTATTTGTAGTTGTCCACGTATTCTAAGTCAGAGCCGTCCAGAGTAGTGATGTCATGACCGCCACAGCTACGCCATACCGGACAAATTTCTGCCTGCTTGAAGGTCAATAGCTCAGATACACATGAAAACATGAAATGACCCCGGAATCGATAGAGCATCGCTCAGAGATGCACAAAAAATAATTGTTCCTTTAAGCGACAACCCAGCTCCCTCCTTCTGCTGTTTAAAGTATATAATTGCACATTTATCCTGAATGCAGGCAATTAAATGGTACATGGTAATACGTTTTATTGAATCCTGTTTAGCCCCAGTAATGATGGGAAGTTGGGAAAAAAGGTTATAACTGTGACCAACGAATATTTAAATCAAACGTAGTTCCTCAGTAGACACACAGACGGATGGACAAACAGACAGACAGACAGTATTTCATATTAAACATGCTCCTACTCAGTCATGCTGTGTGCTGTGATAACAGTCTCCATGCAGTCATTCACTCACAATCACACAATCAATATGTGACTCACTGGGCTACAGTATGAAAGATGGGCCTATGAAAGTGCTTGTGAAAAATGCTCCCTCAGAGATATAGAGATATGGATGGAATTCTACATAAAAAGAGGTGAAGGGAAAATAGACTTACACTGTAAATGAGGACGAGTCATTAATAAAGACAACTCATGAATATGAATCTGGTAAATGTTCATTATTCTGAGGGGGAGATGAAGTGTCAACATTCACAGCTCTACTCTATTGGTGTGTTTAAAGCTCTACTCTACCGGTGTGTTCACAGCTCTACTCTACTGGTGTGTTCACGGCTCTACTCTACTGGTGTGTTCACAGCTCTACTCTACCAGTGTCTTCACAGCTCTACTCTACCGGTGTGTTCACAGCTCTACTCTACTGGTGTGTTCACGGCTCTACTCTACCGGTGTGTTCACAGCTCTACTCTACTGGTGTGTTCACGGCTCTACTCTACCGGTGTGTTCACAGCTCTACTCTACCAGTGTCTTCACAGCTCTACTCTACCGGTGTGTTCACAGCTCTACTCTACCAGTGTCTTCACAGCTCTACTCTACCGGTGTGTTCACAGCTCTACTCTACTGGTGTGTTCACGGCTCTACTCTACCGGTGTGTTCACAGCTCTACTCTACTGGTGTGTTCACGGCTCTACTCTACCGGTGTGTTCACAGCTCTACTCTACCAGTGTCTTCACAGCTCTACTCTACCAGTGTCTTCACAGCTCTACTCTACCGGTGTGTTCACAGCTCTACTCTACCAGTGTCTTCACAGCTCTACTATACCGGTTTGTTCACGGCTCTACTCTACCGGTTTGTTCACAGCTTACTCTACCGGTGTGTTCACAGCTCTACTCTACTGGTGTGGTCACAGCTCTACTCTACCGGTGTGTTCACAGCTCTACTCTACTGGCGTGTTCACAGCTCTACTCTACCAGTGTCTTCACAGCTCTACTCTACCGGTTTGTTCACAGCTCTACTCTACCGGTGTGTTCACAGCTCTACTCTACTGGTGTGTTCACAGCTCTACTCTACCGGTGTGTTCACAGATCTACTTTACTGGTGTGTTCACAGCTCTACTCTACCGGTGTGTTCACAGCTCTACTCTACTGGTGTGGTCACAGATCTACTTTACTGGTGTGGTCACAACACTACTCTATCGGTGTGGTCACAGCTCTACTCTACCGGTGTGTTCACAGCTCTACTTTACTGGTGTGGTCACAGCTCTACTCTACCGGTGTGGTCACAGCTCTACTCTACCGGTGTATTCACAGCTCTACTTTACTGGTGTGGCACAGCTCTACTTTACTGGTATGGTCACAGCTCTACTCTACCGGTGTGTTCACAGCTCTACTTTACTGGTGTGGTCACAGCTCTACTTTACTGGTGTGTTCACAGCTCTACTCTACTGGTGTGTTCACAGCTCTACTTTACTGGTGTGTTCACAGCTCTACTCTACTGGTTTGGTCACAGCTCTACTCTACTGGTGTGGTCACAGCTCTACTTTACTGGTATGGTCACAGCTCTACTCTACCGGTGTGTTCACAGTTCTACTTTACTGGTATGGTCACAGCTCTACTCTACCGGTGTGTTCACAGCTCTACTCTACTGGTGTGGTCACAGCTCTACTCTACTGGTGTGGTCACAGCTCTACTCTACCGGTGTGTTCACAGCTCTACTTTACTGGTATGGTCACAGCTCTACTCTACCGGTGTGTTCACAGCTCTACTTTACTGGTATGGTCACAGCTCTACTCTACCGGTGTGTTCACAGCTCTACTCTACTGGTGTGTTCACAGCTCTACTCTACTGGTGTGTTCACAGCTCTACTTTACTGGTGTGTTCACAGCTCTACTCTACTGGTTTGGTCACAGCTCTACTCTACTGGTGTGGTCACAGCTCTACTTTACTGGTGTGGTCACAGCTCTACTCTACCGGTGTGTTCACAGCTCTACTCTACTGGTGTGGACACAGCTCTACTCTACCGGTGTGTTCACAGCTCTACTTTACTGGTGTGTTCACAGCTCTACTCTACCGGTGTGGTCACAGCTCTACTCTACCGGTATGTTCACAGCTCTACTCTACTGGTGTGTTCACAGCTCTACTCTACCGGTGTGTTCACAGCACTACTCTACCGATGTGTTCACAGCACTACTCTACCGATGTGTTTACAGCACTACTCTACCGGTGTGTTCACAGCTCTACATTACTGGTGTGGTCACAGCTCTACTCTACTGGTGTGGTCACAGCTCTACTCTACCGGTGTGTTCACAGCTCTACTCTACCGGTATGTTCACAGCTCTACATTACTGGTGTGGTCACAGCTCTACTCTACTGGTGTGGTCACAGCTCTACTCTACCGGTGTGTTCACAGCTCTACTCTATCGGTGTGTTCACAGCTCTACTCTACCAGTGTGTTCACAGCTCTACTCTACCGGTGTGTTCACAGCTCTACTCTACCAGTGTGTTCACAGCTCTACTCTACCGGTGTGTTCACAGCTCTACTCTACCGGTGTGATCACAGCTCTACTCTACCGGTGTGTTCACAGCTCTACTCTACCAGTGTGTTCACAGCTCTACTCTACCGGTGTGTTCACAGCTCTACTCTACCGGTGTGTTCACAGCTCTACTCTACCGGTGTGTTCACAGCTCTACTCTACCGGTGTGGTCACAGCTCTACTCTACCGGTGTGTTCACAGCTCTACTCTACCAGTGTGTTCACAGCTCTACTCTACCAGTGTGGTCACAGCTCTACTCTACCGGTGTGGTCACAGCTCTACTCTACCGGTGTGTTCACAGCTCTACTCTACCAGTGTGTTCACAGCTCTACTCTACCGGTGTGGTCACAGCTCTACTCTACCGGTGTGTTCACAGCTCTACTCTACCGGTGTGGTCACAGCTCTACTCTACCGGTGTGTTCACAGCTCTACTCTACCGGTGTGTTCACAGCTCTACTCTACCGGTGTGGTCACAGCTCTACTATACCGGTGTGTGTAAGAGACATAGACACCTCTCAGTCTCACCAGACTTGAATAACTCCTCTAGGTGGAGACGAACTCAAATGTTGGAAGCCGTATGAAGAAACAAAGAATAAAGAAAGATGAGCAAACACAAAAGAAAGAGAAAGACAGAGTGAAAGACATGGGTAAATAGTGAGTGAAATCAGCACTTTAGAGTGTTGAGTCATGTTTGTGACAATGAGCTATTGACACATGAAGGCATCAACTCTCCCACCCAGCCACACAAGTTAGTCAGCCAGTCAGTCAATGGGAGCTTTTGACTTCCCAATGCTAACCCAGTCTGTCCCGCTCATCCACAGAGCTGGTACATAGGACAGCCATCCAGTATGGTAACTCAAACTAGACTTTGATTTTTAGATGTTTGAAAAGGTCCTGAGAAGGTCGATATACAGTTGAAGTCGAAAGTTTACATACACTTAGATTGGAGTCATTAAAACTCGTTTTTCAACCACTCCACAAATTTCTTGTTAACAAACAATAGTTTTAGCAAGTCGGTTAGGACATCTACTTTGTGCATGACACAAGTAATTATTCCAACAATTGTTTACATATAGATTAATTTCACTTATAATTCACTGTATCACAATTCCAGTGGGTCAGAAGTTTACATACACTAAATTGACTGTGCCTTTAAACAGCTTGGGAAATTACAGGAAATAATGTCATGGCTTTAGAAGCTTCTGATAGGCTAATTGACATTATTTGAGTCAACTGGAGGTGTACCTGTGGATGTATTTCAAGGCCTACCTTCGAACTCAGTGCCTCTTTGCTTGACATCATGGGAAAATCAAAAGAAATCAGCCAAGACCTCAGAAAAAAAATTGTAGACCTCCACAAGTCTGGTTCTTCCTTGGGAGCAATTTCCAAATGCCTGAAGGTACCACGTTCATCTGTACAAACAATAATACGCAAGTATAAACACCATTGGACCACACAGCCGTCATACCGCTCAGGAAGGAGACGCGTTCTGTCTCCTAGAGATGAACGTACTTTGGTGTGAAAAGTGCAAATCAATCCCAGAACAACAGCAAAGGACCTTGTGAAGATGCTGGAGGAAACAGGTACAAAAGTATCTATATCCACAGTAAAACAAGTCCTATATCGACATAACCTAAAAGGCCGCTCAGAAAGGAAGAAGCCACTGCTCCAAAACTGCCATAAAAAAAAGCCAGACTACGGTTTGCAACTGCACATGGGGACAAAGATCATACTTTTTGGAGAAATGTCCTATTCATCATATATCCTCAGGCCTTGTCACCTTACCCCTATACATACAGTATCACTCCAGTATCCCTGCACAGTGTAAATATGGTACTGGAACTGACTGACCCTGAATATAGTATTCTTACTTACTTTATCGTGTTTTCTTGTGTGTTTTTGTTTTACCTTATTATTTTTAACATTACATTGTTATTGATTACTGCACTATTGGGGTTAGAGCTAGGAAGAAAGGCATTTCACTGTACTTGTGCATGTGAAATTAAAACTTGAAACACACACACGCAGACTTAAAAGTAATATTTTGCCATGTCAAGCTTGTCTTAGACAGAGAATATAATTAACTTAAGAAGTTGATTAATATAGAAAATGTCAGGGATAGAAAGTACATATAAAGCATGGTTTAGATGGAACCCCTTGACACATCATGTAATGAAGAGAGAGTTCATGTGGGATCGTCATATTTATGGCTACGTTCATTTACATTCATGTCAATTGGGGGTCTAACTTCCCTTCCTGGGCCTTGGCTTTCAGTAGCTTCTGTGCTGTTTCTGACAAAAACACACATGCACTAACGAATGCAAGTTTATACACCAACCCTGCAGTACAGTATATGGTGTGTATGCCTGAGCGGCAGCTCTGATCTATGGAGTGTAATAGTGTTTAATAACTGGTCCATTACGTGTCTGGGTAATCCCACTCTCTCATGCATCAACACACAGCCAATTCTATTTCCTCCGCCTCAGCTCTTTTCACTACGCTGTAAAGTTCATTTCAGAAAGGCTCGGCACAAAACAGCCCTCAAATATCAATTACCGCTTATGGGGAAAGGAGCTAATGGGTGTTACATTTCCAAATCCTTTAATATTATTCATTCCACTTTAATACGTTGTTTTTATAGGCTGTGATAACAGCGAATGGTGGTGTTGGAATGAATTCAGATTTAGCCTAATATGAATGTGTGTGTGTCAGTCCTGTCCTGCCAGCTGAACTGGGTGTATGAAGGCTTCCTGTGGCTATTTAATCATGTTGACCGCCAGTTCCCAAATTACAGCTGTCACCATCACAGCTGGACAAACACACACACACACACACACACACACACACACACACACACACACACACACACACACACACACACACACACACACACACACACACACACACACACACACACACACACACACACACACACACACACAGACGCACACACGCACGCACACACACGCACGCACGCACGCACACACAATGTCCCACAGTCTCTCACACACACACCCACCCCCACACACACACAGCTGGACACTGGTGTGGTGTGCAATTTGGCTTGTCGCTACTAAATGCCCCTCAGTGTGAGGCCATCCTATCATACTCTGTCATAAGAATACTTTCAGGAGCACAGAGGACAGAGGGGGAGAGGAGGGATAAGAGAGATTTTACATGGCTGGTTGGCAGGGAAGGCCTTGAAGAGGAGAGAGAGATAGAGGGGTGGGGGAGCAGAGAGAGTGAGGGATGGAGAGAGGGGGGGTAATAGGGGTTGAAGTCATTCAGAAGTCATTACCATAGAATGACAGCACCACGCAGAGCAAGCACTCACTCACACACACACACACACACACACACGCACGCACGCACGCACGCACGCACACACACACACACACACACACACACACACACGCGCGCGCGCGCACACACAATTTACCTGGCCTGCTTCCTCTCCCCCAGAAAGGCTTGTTGATGACAGAGCAGAGAAAGTTGTTAATTAGCTAGATGGCAGTTTCATTAAACCTCATACTAGTTGCACTGCCCTGTTCCACCAATGACAACACACTTGGTGATAGCCATGTGGTTCAGGCCTTCTATAGGACTCCTCGTCCAGAGTCACTGACACACACAGTATTGTGAAGCCATGGAGTGCTCTGATTAACAAGGCCTGCTCTGTTCTCTGTCTGATTATTCCTGCTCTGTTCTCTACTGATAACAGAGGAGCTGGGTGGGGTGGGATGGGATAGGATGAGGTGGGATGTCATGGGGTGGGGATAGGATGAAGTAGGATGGCATGGGATGGGGTGGGATGGCTATAGGATGAAGTAGGATGGCAGGGATGTGATAGGATGAAGTAGGATAGCAGGGATGGGATGGGATAGGATGAAGTAGGATGGCAGGGGTGGGATAGGATGAAGTAGGATGGCAGGGATGGGTGGGATGGGATAGGATGAAGTAGGATGGCAGGTATGGGGTGGGATAGGATGAAGTAGGATGGCAGGTATGGGGTGGGATAGGATGAAGTAGGATGGCAGGGATGGGGTGGGATGGGATAGGATGAAGTGGGATGGCAGGGAAGGGGTGGGGTGGGATAGGATGAAGTAGGATGGCAGGTATGGGGTTGGATGGGGTGGGATGGGAATGGATGAAGTGGGATGGCAGGGATGGGGTGGGATAGGATGAAGTAGGATGGCAGGGATGGGATGAAGTAGGATGGCAGGGATGGGGTGGGATGGGATGAAGTAGGATGGCAGGGATGGGGTGGGATAGGATGAAGTAGGACGGCAGGGATGGGGTGGGATGGGATGAAGTAGGATGGCAGGGATGGGGTGGGATGGGATGAAGTAGGATGGCAGGGATGGGGTGGGATGGGATGAAGTAGGATGGCAGGGAAGGGGTGGGATAGGATGAAGTAGGATAGCAGGGATGGGGTGGGAAAGGATGAAGTAGGATGGCAGGAATGGGGTGGGATGGGGTGGGATAGGATGAAGTGGGATGGCAGGGATGGGGTGGGATGGGATGAAGTAGGATGGCAGGGATGGGGTGGGATAGGATGAAGTAGGATAGCAGGGATGGGGTGGGATAGGATGAAGTAGGAACGCAGGAATGGGGTGGGATGGGGTGGGATAGGATGAAGTGGGATGGCAGGAATGGGGTGGGATGGGATGAAGTAGGATGGCAGGAATGGGTGGGATGGGATAGGATGAAGTGGGATGGCAGGGATGGGGTGGGATGGGATGAAGTAGGATGGCAGGAATGGGTGGGATGGGATGGGATAGGATGAAGTGGGATGGCAGGGATGGGGTGGGATAGGATGAAGTAGGAGGGCAGGGATTGGGTGGGATGGGATAGAATGAAGTGGGATGGCAGGGATGGGGTGGGATGGGATGAAGTAGGATGGCAGGGATGGGGTGGGATGGGATGAAGAAGGATGGCAGGGATGGGGTGGGATGGGATGAAGTAGGATGGCAGGAATGGGTGGGATGGGATGGGATAGGATGAAGTGGGATGGCAGGGATGGGGTGGGATGGGATGAAGTAGGATGGCAGGGATGGGGTGGGATGGGATAGGATGAAGTGGGATGGCAGGGATGGGGTGGGATGGGATGAAGTAGGATGGCAGGGATGGGGTGGGATGGGATGAAGTAGGATGGCAGGGATGGGGTGGGATGGGATGAAGTAGGATGGCAGGGATGGGGTGGGATGGGATGAAGTAGGATGGCAGGGATGGGGTGGGATAGGATGAAGTAGGATGGCAGGGATGGGGTGGGATAGTATGAAGTAGGATGGCAGGGATGGGGTGGGATGAAGTAGGATGGCAGGGATGGCGTGGGATAGGATGAAGTGGGATGGCAGGGATGGGGTGGGATGGGATGAAGTAGGATGGCAGGGATGGGGTGGGATAGGATGAAGTAGGATGGCAGGGATGGGGTGGGATAGGATGAAGTAGGATGGCAGGGGTGGGGTGGGATGAAGTAGGATGGCAGGGATGGGGTGGGATAGGATGAAGTAAGATGGCAGGGATGGCGTGGGATAGGATGAAGTGGGATGGCAGGGATGGGGTGGGATGGGATGAAGTGGGATGGCAGGGATGGGGTGGGATGGGATGAAGTAGGATGGCAGGGATGGGGTGGGATAGGATGAAGTAGGATGGCAGGGATGGGGTGGGATAGGATGAAGTAGGATGGCAGGGGTGGGGTGGGATGAAGTAGGATGGCAGGGATGGGGTGGGATAGGATGAAGTAAGATGGCAGGGATGGCGTGGGATAGGATGAAGTGGGATGGCAGGGATGGGGTGGGATGGGATGAAGTAGGATGGCAGGGATGGGGTGGGATGGGATGAAGTAGGATGGCAGGGATGGGGTGGGATGGGATGAAGTAGGATGGCAGGGATGGGGTGGGATGGGATGAAGTAGGATAGCAGGGATGGGATGGGATAGGATGAAGTAGGATGGCAGGGATGGGGTGGGATAGGATGAAGTAGGATGGCAGGGATGGGGTGGATTAGGATGAAGCAGGATGGCAGGGATGGGGTGGGATAGGATGAAGTAGAATGGCAGGGGTGGGGTGGGATGAAGTAGGATGGCAGGGATGGGGTGGGATAGGATGAAGTAAGATGGCAGGGATGGCGTGGGATAGGATGAAGTGGGATGGCAGGGATGGGGAGGGATGGGGTGGGATAGGATGAAGTAGGATGACAGGTATGGGGTGGGATAGGATGAAGTAGGATGGCAGGGATGGGGTGGGATGTGATGAAGTAGGATGGCAGGGATGGGGTGGGATAGGATGAAGTAGGATGGCAGGGATGGGGTGGATTAGGATGCAGTAGGATGGCAGGGATGGGGTGGGATAGGATGAAGTAGGATGGCAGGGGTGGGGTGGGATAGGATGAAGTAAGATGGCAGGGATGGCGTGGGATAGGATGAAGTGGGATGGCAGGGATGGGGTGGGATGGGATGAAGTAGGATAGCAGGGATGGGGTGGGATAGGATGAAGTAAGATGGCAGGGATGGCGTGGGATAGGATGAAGTGGGATGGCAGGGATGGGGTGGGATGGGATGAAGTAGGATGGCAGGTAGGGGGTGGGATGGGATAGGATGAAGTGGGATGGCAGGGATGGGGTGGGATAGGATGAAGTAGGATGGCAAGGATGGGGTGGGATAGGATAAAGTAGGATGGCAGGGATGGGGTGGGATAGGATGAAGTAGGATGGCAGGGGTGGGGTGGGACAGGATGAAGTAAGATGGCAGGGATGGGGTGGGATAGGATGAAGTAGAATGGCGGGGATGGGGTGGGATAGGATGAAGTAGGATGGCAGGGGTGGGGTGGGATAGGATGAAGTAAGATGGCAGGGATGGCGTGGGATAGGATGAAGTGGGATGGCAGGGATGGGGTGGGATGGGATGAAGTAGGATAGCAGGGATGGGATGGGATAGGATGAAGTAAGATGGCAGGGATGGCGTGGGATAGGATGAAGTGGGATGGCAGGGATGGGGTGGGATGGGATGAAGTAGGATGGCAGGTAGGGGGTGGGATGGGATAGGATGAAGTGGGATGGCAGGGATGGGGTGGGATAGGATGAAGTAGGATGGCAGGGATGGGGTGGGATAGGATAAAGTAGGATGGCAGGGATGGGGTGGGATAGGATGAAGTAGGATGGCAGGGGTGGGGTGGGACAGGATGAAGTAAGATGGCAGGGATGGGGTGGGATAGGATGAAGTAGGATGGCGGGGATGGGGTGGGATAGGATGAAGTAGGATGGCGGGGATGGGGTCGGGTGGGATAGGATGAAGTGGGATGGCAGGGGTGGGGTGGGACAGGATGAAGTAAGATGGCAGGGATGGGGTGGGATAGGATGAAGTAGGATGGCGGGGATGGGGTGGGATAGGATGAAGTAGGATGGCGGGGATGGGGTCGGGTGGGATAGGATGAAGTGGGATGGCAGGGATGGGGTGGGACAGGGTGCGATAGGATGAAATGGGATGGCACGGTATGGGCTGGGATCCCCTCAGATTGGAGAGGTAGTGCAGGAATGAGCTTCAACTGCAGAGCTAAACACACAGTAGTGAGGATTGCTGAAGATAAACGCTTGATACCCTCTTGACTCCCTCTGTCTACCCAAGGACGCCAGAGGACAGAAATCAGTTAACCACCTAACTGAGGAACTCAATTTAACCTTGCGCAATACCCTAGATGCAGTTGCACCCCTAAAAACTAAAAACATTTCTCATAAGAAACTAGCTCCCTGGTACACAGAAAATACCCGAGCTCTTGAAGCAAGCTTCCAGAAAATTGGAACGGAAATGGCGCCACACCAAACTGGAAGTCTTCCGACTAGCTTGGAAAGACAGTACCGTGGAGTATCGAAGAGCCCTTACTGATGCTCAATCATCCTATTTTTCCAACTTAATTGAGGAAAATAAGAACAATCGAAAATTCCTTTTTGATACTGTCGCAAAGCTAACTAAAAAGCAGCATTCCACAAGAGAGGATGGCTTTCACTTCAGCAGTAATAAATTCATGAAATTCTTTGAGGAAAACATCATGATTATTAGAAAGCAAATTACGGACTCCTCTTTAAATCTGCGTAATCCTTCAAAGCTCAGTTATCCTTAGTCTGCACAACTCTGCCAGGACCTAGGATCAAGAGAGACTCAAGTGTTTTAGTACTATATCTCTTGACACAATGATGAAAATAATCATGGCCTCTAAACCTTCAAGCTGCATACTGGACCCTATTCCAACTAAACTACTGAAAGAGCTGCTTCCTGTGCTTGGCCCTTCTATGTTGAACATAATAAACGGCTCTCTATCCACTGGATGTGTACCAAACTCACTAAAAGTGGCAGTAATAAAGCCTCTCTTGAAAAAGCCAAACCAAGTTCCAGAAAATATAAAAAACTATTGGCCTATATCGAATCTTCCATTCCTCTCAAAACTTTTAGAAAAGGCTGTTGCACTGCAACTCACTGCCTTACTGAAGAAAAACTATGTATACAAAATGCTTCAGTCTGGTTTTAGACCCCATCATAGCACTGAGACTGCACTTGTAAAGGTGGTAAATGTCCTTTTAATGACATCAGACCGAGGCTCTGCATCTGTCCTTGTGCTCCTAGACCTTAGTGCTGCTTTTGATACCATCGATCACCACATTATTTTGGAGAGATTGGAAACCGAAATTGGTCTACACGGACAAGTTCTGGCCTGGTTTAGATCTTATCTGTCGGAAAGATATCAGTTTGTCTCTGTGAATGGTTTGTCCTCTGACAAATCAACTGTAAATTTCGGTGTTCCTCAAGGCTCCGTTTTAGGACCACTATTGTTTTCACTATATATTTTACCACTTGGGGATGTCATTTGAAAACATAATGTTCACTTTCACTGCTATGCGGATGACACACAGCTGTACATTTCAATGAAAAATTGCCCTCGCTAGAAGCATGTGTTTCAGACATAAGGAAATGGATGGCTGCAAACGTTCTACTTTTAAACTCGGACAAAACAGATGCTTGTTCTAGGTCCCAAGAAACAAAGAGATCTTCGGTTGAATCTGACAATTAATTTTAATGGTTTGTCACGCCCTGGTCAAAATATATTATGTTTATTCCTCATTTATTCGGCCAGGCCAGGGTGTGACATGGGTTATTGTGGTGTGTTTTTGTCTTGGGGTTTTGTGGGATGTCTAGCATTAGTCTATGGCTGCTTGAGGCGGTTTTCAATCAGAGTCATGTGATTATCGTTGTCTCTGATTGGGAACCATATTTAGGCAGCCATATTCTTTGTGTGTTTCGTGGGTGATTGTCCTTAGTGTCCTTGTTCCTGTATCTGTGTTAGTTTACACTAGTATAGGCTGTTTCGGTTTTCGTTACGTTCTTTTGTTTTGTAGTATTTGTATTGATTCGTGTTTACGTTTGTTCACTAAATATGGATCGCAATCTACACGCTGCATTTTGGTCCGACTCTCCTTCACCGCATGAAAACCGTTACAGAATCACCCACCACAAATGGACCAAGCAGCGTGTCAACAGGCAGGAGCCACAGGAGAAACAGCAAAGGCAGCAGCAGGAGCAGTGTAAAAAGGACCTTTGGACTTGGGAGGAAATCCTCGACGGGAGAGGACCCTGGGCTAAACCAGGGGAATGTAGCCGCCCCAAGGAGCAACAAAAGGAGGTATCGACATGGGAGGACGAATTGTTTGGAGAAGGACCCTGGGATCAGCCTGGAGAATATCGCCGCCCCAAAGAAGAACTGGAGGCGGCGAGAGCTGAGAGGCTTTGGTATGAGGAGAAGCAACAGCAGCAGCAGGAGCAACAATATCGGGACTACACTACTTGGGAGGAAATAGACAGGTGGGTGGTCGACCCAGGGAGAGTGCCGGAGCCCGCCTGGGATTCACTGGAGCAGTGCGAAGAAGGTTATAGGAGAATGGAGATGGCGAAGCAAGCACGGCGGCGCGGAAGGAAGCCCGAGAGTCAGCCCCAAAAATTTATTGGGGGGTGGCTCACAGGGAGTATGGCTACACCAGGTAGGAGACCTGCGCAAACTTCCTGTGCTTACCGGGGGGCTAAAGAGACCGGGCAGGCACCGTGTCATGCTGTGGAGCGCACGGTGTCTCCAGTGCAGGTGCATAGCCCGGTGCGGTATATACCAGCTCCTCGTATTGGCCGGGCTAGTAGTGGGCATCGAGCCAGGTAAAGTTGGGCAGGCTCGGTGCTCAAGAGCTCCAGTGCGACTGCACGGTCTGGTCTACCCAGTACCACCTCCACACCCCAGCCCTCCGGTGGCAGCTCCCCGCACCAGGCTTCCTGTGCGTGTCCTCGGCCCAGTACCACCAGTGCCAGCACCACGCATCAGGCCTACAGTGCGTCCCGCCTGTTCAGCGCTATCGGAGCCTTTCTCCTCTCCAGCACTGACGGAGTCTCCCGCCTGTTTAGCGCAGCCAGAGCCTTCCTCCTCTCCTGCGCTGCCGGAGCCTCCCGCCTGTTCAGCGCTGTCGGAGCCTTTCTCCTCTCCTGCGCTGCTGGAGTCTCCGCCTGTTTAGCGCAGCCAGAGCTGTCCGTCTACATGGAGCAGCCAGAGCTGTCCGTCTACATGGAGCAGCCAGAGCTGTCAGTCTTCATGGAACAGCCAGAGCTGTCAGTCTGCATGGAGCAGCTGGAGCTTCCAGTCTGCATGGAGCTGTCAGTCTGCAAGGAGCTACCAGTCTGCAAGGAGCTGTCAGTCTGCAAGGAGCTGTCAGTCTGC
This sequence comes from Oncorhynchus masou masou, assembly GCF_036934945.1. NCBI lineage: Eukaryota > Metazoa > Chordata > Actinopteri > Salmoniformes > Salmonidae > Oncorhynchus > Oncorhynchus masou. The sequence continues at coordinate 22,889,500 of NC_088240.1, read as the reverse complement.
AAGGAGCTGTCAGTCTGCATGGAGCTGCCAGTCTGCATGGAGCAGCCAGAGCTGTCTGTCTACATGGAGCAGCCAGAGCTGTCAGTCTTCATGGAACAGCCAGAGCTGTCAGTCTGCATGGAGCAGCCAGAGCTGCCAGTCTGCATGGAGCTGTCAGTCTGCAAGGGGCTGCCAGTCTGCAAGGAGCTGTCAGTCTGCAAGGAGCTGTCAGTCCGCAAGGAGCTGTCAGTCTGCATGGAGTTGCCAGTCTGCAAGAAGCCGCCAGAGCTGTCAGTCTACATGGAGCAGCCAGATCTGCCAGTCAGCCAGACTCTTCCAGATCCGCCAGTCAGCCAGACTCTTCCAGATCCGCCAGTCAGCCAGACTCTTCCAGATCCGCCAGTCAGCCAGACTCTTCCAGATCTGCCAGTCAGCCAGACTCTTCCAGATCTGCCAGTCAGCCAGACTCTTCCAGATCTGCCAGTCAGCCAGACTCTTCCAGATCTGCTATTCAGCCAGACTCTTCCAGATCTGCCAGTCAACCAGACTCTTCCAGATCTGCCAGTCAGCCAGACTCTTCCAGATCTGCTATTCAGCCAGACTCTTCCAGATCTGCCAGTCAACCAGACTCTTCCAGATCTGCCAGTCAACCAGACTCTTCCAGATTCGCCAGTCAGCCAGGATCCGCCAGTCAGCCAGGATCTGCCAGATCTGCTAGTCAGCCAGGATCCGCCAGTCGGCCAGGATCTGCCAGTCAGCCAGGATCCGCCAGTCAGCCAGGATCTGACAGATCTGCTAGTCAGCCAGGATCCGCCAGTCGGCCAGGATCTGCCAGTCAGCCAGGATCCGCCAGTCAGCCAGGATCCGCCAGTCAGCCAGGATCCACCAGTCAGCCAGGATCCGCCAGTCAGCCAGGATCTGCCAGATCTGATAGTCAGCCAGGATCTGCCGGATTCAACTGCCTGGCTGGGTTTCATCTCAGTACTGGGCTTCTTCTCAGTACTGGGCTTCTTCTCAGTACTGGGCTGTCTCTCAGTGCTGGGCTGCCCCTCAGTCCCGAGCTGCCCCTCAGTCCCGAGCTGCCCCTCAGTTCCGAGCTGCCCCTCAGTCCCGAGCTGCCCCTCAGTCCCGAGCTGCCTCAGTCCCGAGCTGCCCCTCAGTCACGAGCTGCTCCTCTGTTCAGTGGGGTTCTGGGTGAGGACTATTCGGCCATGGTCGGCGGCGAGGGTAGATTATCCCGGGACGCGAAGGGGAGGAACTATGACATTTATGGAGTGGGGTCCACGTCCCGAGCCGGAACCGCCACCATGGACAGACGCCCACCCTGACCCTCCCTATGGTTTTGAGGTGCGTTCGGGAGTCCGCACCTTAGGGGGGGGGGGGGTTCTGTCACGCCTTGGTCTTAGTATTTTGTGTTTTAGTTAATTAGTTGGTCAGGCCAGGGTGTGACATGGGTTTATTGTTTGTTGTAATTCTTAGTGGGGCTTTTTAGTTATTGGGATTGTAGCTGATTAGGGTTGTGTGTTACATAGGTTTGGCTGCCTGAGGCGGTTCTCAATCAGAGTCAGGTGATTCTCGTTGTCTCTGATTGGGAACCGTATTTAGGTAGCCTGGGTTTCACTTTGTATTTCGTGGGTGATTGTTCCTGTCTCTGTGTTAGTGTTCACCAGACAGGCTGTATAGGTTTTTCACGTTCCGTTTGTTGTTTTTTGTTATTTCATGTATCGTCATTTTGTTCTATTAAAAACATGAGTAACCAACACGCTGCATTTCGGTCCGACTCTCTTTCGACAAACGAAGAACGCCGTTACACACAGTGTCTCCTGACCCCTGCTGTCTCAGCCTCCAGTATTTATGCTGCAGTAGTTTATGTGTCGGGGGGCTAGGGTCAGTTTGTTATATCTGGAGTACTTCTCCTGTTCCGTCCGGTGTCCTGTGTGAATTTAAGTATGCTCGCTCTAATTCTCTTTCTCTCTTTCTTTCTCTCTCTCGGAGGACCTGAGCCCTAGGACCATGCCTCAGGACTACCTGGCATGATGACTCCTTGCTGTCCCCAGTCCACCTGGCCATGCTGCTGTTCCAGTTTCAACTGTTCTGCCTGTGATTATTATTATTTGACCATGCTGGTCATTTATGAACATTTGAACATCGTGGCCATGTTCTGTTATAATCTCCACCCGGCACAGCCAGAAGAGGACTGGCCACCCCACATAGCCTGGTTCCTCTCTAGGGTTCTTTCTAGGTTTTGGCCTTTCTAGGGAGTTTTTCCTAGCCACCGTGCTTCTACACCTGCATTGCTTGCTGTTTGGGGTTTTAGGCTGGGTTTCTGTACAGCACTTTGAGATATCAGCTGATGTACAAAGGGCTATATAAATCAATTTGATTTGATTTAATTTGATACTTGATACTAGCATAGAATCACATATCCAACTTTCATTGGCTAGCATTCTGCAAGAAACAAATCATTCTGCAAGAATCACAAGTTTCATTTCATCAGAAATGTTCTTTTTAGCTGCGTCAGTAGTTAGAGCTTCTGCTTCAGTCGTTTTGTGATGTGTCTGTGGCTGAAGCTGTCAGTGGCTCCCACGTCCACAGTGTTGAATAAAAATACATATTGTTATAAAGCTGCACCAAACTGGAATGGGAACACACTCACTCACACATCAGTGAGGATGGAGAAAGAAATACACACAGCATCACAGATGAGGTAGTTTGTGTGAAATGGCTCATCATCTCCAAACATAAAGTTGTTTTATAAACGTTTGAATGAAGCAGAGAATAAATGAGATGGGCAGTAAGAACACATCCAGGTCCTCTGACAGATCAGCCAATTAGCAGGCGTGACTGGTAGGGAGAGAATGACAGAGAGAAGAGGAACACAGAGAGAAGAGGATCAGAGGAGAAACGCAAACACACACACACACACACACACACACACACACACACACACACACACACGAACACACACACACACACACACACACACACACACACACACACACACACACACACACACACACACACACACACACACACACACACACACACACACACACACACACACACACACACACACACACACACACACACACACACACACACACACACCTTTCTGGCAGTGTTCTATATAAATCCTCCCACTGATTCCTTCCCTGTCCATTCTCCTATAACACCACTATAGATCAGACTCTAAGGCCAAACCTCCCATAGCGCTCTAGCATATCTAGCATACCCCAGTGTGTATTTGTGTGTGTGTTTGTGTGTTTCCTCCCCCCATGCTCTCCATCACACCACGCTCCTGTCCTATCCTTCTATTCCTCTATTCCTCCTCCACCCATCACAGAACATTACCTCATCCCTCTCTCCATATCCGGGAGAGAAAAGAGAAGAGAGAAAGAGTGATATAACGATCGATACTATAATAGATTCCTTCTGTAAAACATCACCCCTCTCCGACAATGCAATCAGACTGCTATCACGCAGACAAAACAGACAGGCTCGGGGCTGGATGCTGTTCAAATCCTCCTCACCGCCCCTCCTCTCCCTAGACTGGGATGCTGTTTGTGAGAACATCTAATTGCCCTCTCTTTTCTTAAGATTGTATTGAACAAAGTAAAATGAAAAACATTTACTAACTGAGCCATCATCCAAATTAGATAACCTAGAGAGAAAGAGACAGAGAGAGAGACTGAGAGAGAATGTGAGAAAGAGAGAGAGACAGAGAAAGAGAGAGAGAGACAGAGAGAGAGAGAGAGAGAGACATTACTAAGATACATTGAATATATTTATGAATACAGAGGAATCGTACAAGCCACTGTATCAGTGTCAATATTGACCTATGGTGTAATGGTGAGGTTAACCATCCTCTACTGATTAATTCATAACATGTCTAAAAATAAACCTTCCGTTTTCCTCAGAAACAGAGCTAAATCAAGACCTCACCAGTGAGCCAATACACAAACACACAGACACATGAAACAAAGTGAACCCTTTTAAATCAACCTTTTATCACAGTAACTAACTCACCAGTGAGCCAATACACAAACACACAGACACATGAAACAAAATGAACCCTTTTAAGTCAACCTTTTATCACAGTAACTACATCAGAGAGGCCTCCGTGTACTTGTATGTGTGTGTGTGAGTGAGTGTCTGACTGAGTGTGAGAGAGAGACAGACAGAGAAAAAGAGTGAAAGAGAACAAGACACAGTTGCACAGGGTCTGGTCTGTGACTCTGTCAGGTGTGTGTGTGTGTATGTGTGTGTGTGTGTGTGTGTGTGTGTGCGTGTGTGTGACAGCAGACAGACGTTTGTCTGGTAGTGAGGCCAGGGGCCAGCACCACCAGGCCCCCAACACCCTGTCCACACATATGTTGAACTAATCACGTCCCTTAATGATACATTATTCATAGCAGGGTCTCACAGGGTGACTGAGGGGAGAGACAGGGGTGAGAGAGGGACACCGTTGGAGAGAGGAAGGGAGGGTGTGAGGGAAAGAGAGAGGGAGAGACTGAGATGACAGGACTTAGTGAAAGTTGGTTGCATGTGTGTTTGTCCGTTAGTCCAGCTGCTTTGGAATACAAGTGTGAATCCTTAGCCCAGGGCTAAAGCTTAGCCCAGGGTTAACAAATGCTTGTTTTAACACACACTAAGCTAGCCCAGGGTTAACACATGCTTGTTTTAACACACACTAAGCTAGCCCAGGGTTAACACATGCTTGTTTTAACACAAACTAAGCTAGCCCAGGGTTAACAAATGCTTGTTTTAACACAAACTAAGCTAGCCCAGGGTTAACAAATGCTTGTTTTAACACAAACTAAGCTAGCCCAGGGTTAACAAATGCTTGTTTTAACACAAACTAAGCTAGCCCAGGGTTAACAAATGCTTGTTTTAACACAAACTAAGCTAGCCCAGGGTTAACAAATGCTTGTTTTAACACAAACTAAGCTAGCCCAGGGTTAACAAATGCTTGTTTTAACACAAACTAAGCTAGCCTAGGGTTAACAAATGCTTGTTTTAACACAAACTAAGCTAGCCCAGGGTTAACAAATGCTTGTTTTAACACAAACTAAGCTAGCCCAGGGTTAACAAATGCTTGTTTTAACACAAACTAAGCTAGCCCAGGGTTAACAAATGCTTGTTTTAACATAAACTAAGCTAGCCCAGGGCCAGACTAGTCTGGGGTTAAGAACAATGCAGTGTGAAAAGGCCTATTGAAGACATTGAAAAGATTAGGAGATTTTATTGCCTTCAATCAGGCTTTCTGTCTCTCTGTCTCCTTGTCTCTCTTTCTTTCTCCCTCTCTCTTTCTCTCTCTCTAGGATGGGCTACCAAATAGCCACAACTGTGTAGGATAATGAACACACAGACACAGCACCATTCACATTCCATAATGGAGACTGATAGGAGTTTAAACTCTCTTCGCTCTGACAAGGCTCTCCATTCTACTGATTAGCCTTGCTAGCACAACAGAGTTAGAGTTTCAAAAAATGTGAAATTCAAACGATAGCGATGAGTCATTTTGTAGCTTCTTAGTAATATGAACTCCGTTGCAGTGTCCAGCTAAACCCCTGTCCTGCTCAAACCCATTATGCTGACTGCTATCCTGCATGTCCTACATAGCCGGTCCAGTCAATAGTTTCAACCCCCCTCTCCAAATCACATCCATACAGTTGTCAGCACAATTCACATGGATCCGGCCGAGCTGATTAAGGACCATTGTGTATAGCTGCTTCAGAAGGGTCAGTCAAAGTTCACAGTAAATCGACCCTGTAGGGGAGCACTTTCTGACACCATATATCCTCTGTTTCACTGACCCACTTACTGCTATCTGTAACTGCACTGAGCTGCTGGATTAGACCTAGCCACAGGATGCCCTGCGTGTTTCTGTGTGTGTTTGTGTGTGTGTGTAGCTGTGTGTGTGTTTGTGCCAGGCCTATAACGAGCGTAACTAACAGGCTTGTCCAGGCAGTGAGGGCTGGACGGTAAGATTGAGGGACACCTACTGCTAATTAAACTCTGTCCTCCGGTCACTGTCTCTCACAGTACTCAGCTATCAGTCAGATAGAGAAATGGAGGCAGGGAGAAAGGTAAGGGACAGAATAAGGTATGGCGGAGAGGGAGGGACTGAGAGGGAGGGAGTGCAGGAAGGAGGGATGGTTAAAAGGAGAGAGGGTTAAGAGCTGTCAGGGAATACAAAAAGTCCAGTCTGGTCCAGCCTAAAAATCTAGCATGAATCAGAATAAAATGCTTCTGCTTCTAAAACTGGGATAATACAGAAGGCTATGTGTGAGTATTTACATGATTGGATATGAGGGTGTAAAAGCAGTGTGTCTAATGCTGAGGGACAAAACAAGCTATAAACAGTAACCTGTCACTAAGCAGGATATAGACACCATATACATGGCCTGTCATCAAACCCTGCGTGGGCCTTTATGCTGTTAAATCTCGTATTTGGTGACACAAATTGCCGTTTCTTTCTCTCTCTCGTCCCTATAGGCCCTCTTTCATTTATGACAACCTAGGTCTTCTTTCATACAGGCTTGTGATCTGTGTTTTCTAGGCCAGTCATGCACGCACACACACACGCACACACGTGCACACGCGCACACACACACACACACACACACTCTTCTTTAATGACTTATTCAGTGTCACAGCTTACTTTCCAAAATAGAAACATAACCCACAAAATCAATTGAAATGTTTCCACGACTGACAGGACTTATATTGGTAAAATATAAAACGCATCAGAACCGGCTCTGCCTTTGTTCAGTGAACACAGCACGGTGCGGAGTGGCTCGGTATGACGGAGGCTGTGTTTGCGAGCGCTGCGGTACATTAGGGGATATTTTTTTCTCAGTCTTTGATCACTGTAGTCTTTGAAGTAACACTTGCAAATAGAAAAAGAGGCAGAAGTCACAGAGAGTTCACATCGCAAACTTGGCACTGCGTACGGCTTGCTGATGGTAATCTGCATAATATATTCTTTAGATTATCAGAGGAAGATAACACCCAGTGGATAAACCCCTCCCACACAGGCCTAATTAACAGGATGAGACAAGCTGGATTTGTCCTCAATTAAGGTTTAGAGAGTTAGAGAGAGAAAACATTAGAGAACAAATGTTTGTTTGGGTTGTTTTGTATGATTTAAGTGGTTTGAAGGGGTGAGAGGGGGATGCGAGGGGGATGAGAGGATGAGGTGAACTGGCTGAGCCTCAAGAAGGCGTAGGATAGAGTCATGACTGTTGTTTACTGCAGTTATAGATATAGAATTAAAGATTGTTAGTAGCAATAGTTTAAAAAATTGAAGATACCTCCAGCTGGATTGGACTGGAACTGTCAGGTTGTAAGTTAGTTGAGCAGTACGGATATGTATGGACACCTAACTATATTTGTGTGGAACCTTTTTAGCTTCTTGTTCTTTTCATTTGGACTGTGTGTGTGTGTATAAACATGGAGCGCTGGGTAAACTGTCTAGTGCTACTTATTCTCTCCATGTCTGTAAATGTGTTAACTGAGGAGCTTAACTGGAGCAGAGAGACTAATGACAACTCAAGGGAGAGAGACATTAGAATACTGTAAGCATTCACAGAGACTTCCAATACGTACAGTGCCTTTGGAAAGTATTCAGACCCCTTGACTTTTTCCACATTTTGTTAAGTTACAGTCTTATTCTAAAATGGATGAAATAAATACAAATTCTTAGCAATCTACTGACAAACCCCATAATGACAAAGCAAAAACAGTTTTTTAGAATTGTTTGCACATTTATTAAAAACAAAAAACAGATATACCTTATTTACATAAGTATTCAGACCCTTTCCTATGAGACTGGAAACTGAGCTCAGGTGCATCCTGTTTCCATTGATCATCCTTGAGATGTTTATACAACTTGATTGGAGTCCACCTGTGGTAATTCAATTGAATGGACATGATTTGTAAAGGCACATATCTGCCTATATAAGGTCCCACAGTTGACAGTGCATGTCAGAGCCAAAACCAAGCCATGAGGTCGAAGGATTTGTCCATAGAGCTCCGAGACAGGATTGTGTCAAGGCACAGATCTGGGGAAGGGTACCAAAACATTTCTGCAGCATTGAAGGTCCCCAGGAACACAGTGGCCTCCATCATTCTTAAATGAAAGAAGTTTGGAACCACCAAGACTCTTCCTAGAGCTGGCCGCCCGGCCAAACTAAGCAATCGAGGGAGAAAGACCTTGGTCAGGGAGGTTATCAAGAACCCAATGGTCGCTCTGGAGTTCCTCTGTGGAGATGGGAGAATCTTCCAGAAAGACAACCATCTCTGCAGCACTCCACCATTTAGGACTTTATGGTAGAGCGGCCAGACGGAAGCCACTCTATAAAGCACATGACAGGTCGCTTGGTGTTTGCCAAAAGGTACCCAAAGTCTCTCAGACCATGAGAAACAAGATTCTCTGCTCTGATGAAACCTGATCTGATGGCCTGAATGCCAAGCGTCAAGTCTGCAGGAAACATACAGTGAAGCATGGTGGTGGAAGCATCATGCTGTGTGGGATGTTTTTCAGCAGCAGGGACTGGGAGACTAGTCAGGATCGAGGCAAATATGAATGGAGAAAAGTACAGAGAGATCCTTGACGAAAACCTTTTCCAGAGTTCTCCGGACCTCAGACTGGGGCGAAGGTTCACATTCCAACAGGACAACGATCCTAAACACACAGCCAAGACAACGCGGGAGTGGCTTTGGTACAAGTCTCTGAATGTCATTAAATGGCCCCGCAAGAGCCCGGACTTGAACCCGATCTAACATTTCCGGAGAGACCTGAAAATAGATGTGCAGCAATGCTCCTCATCCAACCTGACAGAGCTTGAGAGGATCTGCAGAGAAGAATGGAAGAACCTCCCAAAACACAGATGTGCCAAGCTTGTAGCGTGATCCCCAAGAAGACTTGAGGCTGTAATCGCTGCCAAAGTTGCTTCAACAGAACAGAGAAGATGTAGTCCAGAGACATGTGTTTTATACAACAGCCTTCCATGTGTTCTTTTTTCGACTCCCTCTGCATATTTGCAATCAAAAGTCCAGAATTTCCTCCATAGCTATCATACTGTAATTCCACCGGGCATTCGACTGATTTCATAACTTGGTCCTCTTGAAAGTGGAGAGCAACATTTTTGCAGTTCTACTAAGTGATATCTTAAAAAAGCTGTGTTAGAAAGGATTACCTACACATACTGACCAGCTCATGTTATAGATAGAAGTGTGCTACATGGCAGACCAATCCAAACTCATCTCTCGGCATGTCCAGCCAATCCATTAATTGGAAGGTTCCTATCATTCTCTGTGGCTAAACCAACTAGGCTCGTAATTTAACAATTCTATTCGTATTTACAGATGAAATACACATTTTTTTGTTAAGGCACATGAAGTTCCAGAAGGCATTTCTGTCAAAAAATACATTCTGATAATAAAAAAAAGTACGTTCAAATGCCTCACCTGTGAAGTAGTGACGCGCGACATAAGCCTAGATTCCTAAAATGAGACACAAATATAAACGCAACATATAACAATTTCAAAGATTTTACTGAGTTTACGGTTCATTTAAGCAAATCAGTCAACATCATCAGTACTGACTTGCCACTTATGTATGTAGTAAATAAGTTGTGAAACACGTATTATTGAATAGAAATTGTAGTAGGTAGTAATCAATTATAAGGAAGTTCACATTTTTTATGAGGTTGTGGTGAAATACTGCCATCTGGTGGTGACTAGAAACAATGACATAATAGGAACCATTACAAATTGATGGTCCTAATACATATTAGTGCTTGAAAAAGTACTTGAACGTCCTTGAATTTGGCTTGCCACTGTCTGTACGAACCCTAATAAATATATATATATAAATATATATATATATATATAAATATATATATAAATAATACAATGTTTATGATAAGAACAAAGACACAATATCCTTTCATTTTAGAACATACACACGTAATGCATGCACATCCACATCTTCAAATACTCTCACACTACAGTCATAAATGCTTCAGAACGCCATCATTCCATTTCTTCTGAGGTGTGTGTGTGTGTGAGAGAGAGAAAGAGATACAGACAGAGAGAGAGAGAGAAAGAGAGAGAGAGAGAGAGGGAGAGAGATACAGACAGAGAGAGAGAGAGAGAGATACAGACAGAGAGAGAGAGAGAGAGAGAGTGCTCATGCATTATAAAGAGCAGTCCAAGCTCCTGTCTCTGATATACCTCCAGTCTGTTCTTGGGATCTGAGATGTGTCCTTGAGAACCAGCCAGTGTGAGTGTGTGTTTGTGTGTGTGTGTGTGTGTGTGTGTGTGTGTGTGTGTGTGTGTGTGTGTGTGTGTGTGTCTGTGTGTGTGTGTTCCTAAACACACAAGAGGTTTCTCAAGACTGGACCAATTAAGTGGCAGGCCGATGCTTGTTACACCACAACACTCCTTCTCTGAAATGTCACACCACCATTCCTGCCATGTGTCCCTTCAGTTAGCTGCTCTGTTTGTGTGTGCGTGTGTGTGTGTGCGTGTGTGTGTGCAAGCATGCGTGCATTTGCGTTTATGTGTGTGTCAGGACTGATGGCTGATATTAACTCAGGGTTCATCAACTCTCCTGTAGTGTGAGTGATGTTGTCATACAGGGTCAGTGGTGGGACATCGGTCCTATCCATCACTACGGCCCCTGCCCCACACACACACACGCACACGCACTCTCTCTCTCTCCGTCTCTGTAAGGCTGAAGGGCTAATAGGAGGAGACATGGTCTACTGATCAAACACACACACACAACCTTCCACAGGTCACACACACCCCTTGCGTTGACAACAAAGGAAAGCAGAGTATAACACAGCTCTAATAAATAAAACACCATCAGAAAATACTTTATAGTCACACTTCAAATGTGTGAAGGCTATGTTGATATCTTTAACTTTTCTCTACTAAACTTGCTGAAAGTTGTGTGGGGGAAAAAACAACACCTCCCGGCTATAACTCCATCTGAGCTCAGACAGCAAACAGTGTTGTTGTGATTTATACCTCAGATCAGCTGGATCAATGTGTGTTACAGAGACAGATAGAGACAGAGCTGTTATAAATGATATCTCTCTTACTGCAGCCATGCAGCCCAGGAAAGCTTTTCGCTGTAAAGCAGCCACAGCTAATGTTTGCAACCATTTGCAAAGCTTGAACTCAGTAAAGTTAAGCACTGTTTGTATAAAAATGACTTTGTGTTGACAAACTACAAGATCCCAGTTTAATGGAAGCTGAAAACCTAACATATTCAGATGGGGAATCATTTTCCCTCAGAGGTTTACAGCGAGCGAGAGGAAGGGAACAGGCCCAGCTTAACTGAAAGAATGTTGCAGGGCTATATAAGCTGTCAGAACATTACTATTATTCCTTAGCCTCCGTATCTGCCTCCATGTATAGGATTGTGGTCTTATGGTAGACTCAGAGTAGGAAGTTGTCCTTTGACACTGATCTCCAGAAAGTTTTGTGTGGTTAAGATAAGGGGCGTTTAAGCTGTTTACCTTTTTAACACAGATTCAAAGAGCACATACATTTAAAAAAAAATCTAATCTACAGCTATGGAATTACTTTTGTGCCTTTAATATCAAGCAAACCTTTTGACGTCGAGAACAAAATTCTTAGTATTGCAAGCAAAATAATGATATTGAAAGCGAAACATTAACCCAAAAGTTTTCAGAGCAAAATAAATAATATTGCAAGGAAATAATTGTGAAAAGGCAAGAACAAATGAATTGTAAATGAATGAAACAAAAACAAATCTGTGAAACCTTTTCAATGATAGCGCAATTGCAATGAAACACTTCCCTCTTTGCCTGAAATGTTTTCTATCTTTGGTTAAGTTAACCTGCACTTAGCTTTCTCTGCATTGTTTTGCAGTTGAAAAGTTTGGGCGAGCATTCATTCCAGGTGGGGTTATTAAGAGGGAGCCTAAAATGATGTATCTCTGTTGATCAACCGGTTTCCGGGTGACAGGTCAGCCTCACCCAATGATCCAGTTTGTTACCATCCTAGCTACATGTAGGTATGTTAGTTAGGCTACCGTGCACACTGATAACTCCCTAGCAACTTGTTTGCTTGATTGATAATTCCAGAAGTTTGATGTGTCAATTGTATCCCCTGAAATAGTATCTTCAGCACCTAACTATGTTTACTAGCTAACAGGCTAAGAAGCTAGCTAGAAAGTTGAGTCACACAAATGACTGTGATAGCTACGGTGGAACTTAAACAAATCTGAAAACATATATTTCTAAACACATCCATCTATGCATATATGGCCAGTAACAATAGCTGCAAGTTATGTGTATTTGTCCAAATTTAAGCAAGAGTATATGGGCATAACCTCAAAATTCTTTGAGTTAGTCCTTTGTGAGACAGTTGACAAAGCTGTTGCTTGACTCAATACTGTTAAAGCTGCAAGACATGGGCATTATTGCATATAGAGTTTTACCTTGCTAATGTTGACTGAAAATCAGGGGCATAAGCAGACAAGTAACAGTGTTTAATTAGTGCATTGATTTGTCATGTCCATCCCGTAGCAATGAGTCTTCACAATTTTATTACAGGTACAAGTAACAGTTATTATTGTCCTTAGAACAATCAATGGTGTTCAAGACACAGGTTACAATTTCCACAAAGTGTTTGCCTCGTTTTCCTTGATAATGGTTTCCAACATTAGATTGGCAGAACTTCACTAAAGAGCAAGAACATTTCTGTATTGTAATTCTACTTGCAGAATAGCTTATCGAACATGTGACTAGTGGCTGGTAACAAACTGGAACTGTAAACATGACTGAACACAGTTCAGCGACAATGAATAAGTCTGCTCTACTCTTTCTCATCGACACAGTTAGAAATACTAGTACTCTTTGTATTTATTATGGATCCCCATTAGCTGTTGCCAAGTGTTATTGGGGATGAAGTGATATTCCTCCCCGGCTTCTCTTAGATATGGAGACAGGTCACCACCTACAACCGCCTGTGAAAAAGGAGCAGAAATGATGCAAAAAGGTTAGCATAGGTGGAAACCTAACACAGATTATCAATGTACAATAACGATAAATGCACTAGTCACAATTCAATTACTGTTTTTTATTATTCACGATAAAGGTATGCTCCGGTTTAGTCCATGTTGTCACAACCAACCATTAATTCACTAAATTTACAAAAGTACGGTCTTATTGTAGTTCAATTAGGTGTTATAGCACAGGTAGGGATGACAATTTACACACTGCTGTCCTTCGGGGCAAAGAATGAGGAACACTGAACTAGTGCACACTTTGGGAGGAAAGGTGAAGAATCAGGACACAAGCCGACCCTCTACCCCTAAGCCGTATGCATTCATACAATCCCCCTCATGGACTTAAAAGGAATGAACTGGTGGTGTAAGGAATATGGCGGAATTCCCCCCAACCATGGTTGTAGTAAACCATTGCCTTAAATCCATGAAGTGGAGTTAACAAGTGCAGATCATTGGAAGAAGGGGGTTTAGGGCATTTTGGTGCCACTCCAGCCCTTGCGTCACATGGGAGAGCATCCACATGGCTGATGGAGGGCAGCTGGTCAGCAGCACCTGGAAGACAGAAGGGGGCTGTCTGCTGGAGGAGCTGCTGGGTTTTCCTACACAGCAATGACGTTAGTCAGCTGAACTACTCCCTTCTCATAGTTCCCTATGGGTTGGAACACAAAATAGATTAGTTGAAATGCACACTGTCAGGTCTGGAGCAAATAAGCTAATATAGAAAAGGCTTTTCTTCCAAAAAAGATTGTTTGTACCTTTCTGACAACAGGAACTCAGAAGAATCCAATTTATTCTAGTCCTTACAAAAATGAATTTGTTGCGGCACACTTCCCACAAGTTTGTGGCAAATTTGCTGCAAACTGAATAGTGTGCCACATAATGTTGTCAGAAGTTTGCAAATGTTTGCTACTGGTGGTAAATATGCAGCAATCTTTTTGCAACAATAATATTTATTGCAATAAGTGGCAAACAATTTGCCAGATGGTTTTATTTGGCAGAAAATTATTTCAAAATTCAATTTGAATCTGTGGCAAACCTGTGGCAACAAGTTCCAAGACCAGTAACCGTTGATGACCAAATCAGAGGGATTAGAAACATCTGTTGGAAAATGGAAACCAAGCTCTCTAGCTAGCTAGCTACAAAAGGTGTGTAACTTATTAATTCCACGTTCTAATAAACTTTAACATTTTATTAGCTAAATCATGCCTAGTTAGCAATGTCATGCTTTATAAGATAGAGTGAAACACATTTTGTTGATACCAGTTGCAATCTGTCAGAGCCACTGACTGGCTAGAGCTTCGCTAGCTGATGTTAGCTATCATATTTTTGCACAGTTTGTGTGATACGCAGCTAGCTAACTAATGATTGGCCTAAAGAATTGTTTTGTGTGAATATGTTGCTGTCTTAATACCAATATGCATGTCAATATGCAAGTGTCACGGTTCAGTAGCATATTAGCTAACACAACTGCTAAGGTAGCAACAATATGAGCTGACTTGACATACTGACTCAGCTCCAGCCACTTTAATATTGGACGAATTGATGTAAAAAAATGTATCACTAGACACTTTAAACAATGTCACTTAATATAATGTTTACATACACTACATTACTCTTCTCATATGTATATACTGTACTCAATACCATCTACTGCATCTTGCCTATGCCATTCTGTACCATCACTCATTCATATATCTTTATGTACATATTCTTCATCCCTTTACACTTGTGTGTATAAAGTAGTTGTTGTGAATTGTTAGGTTAGATTACTCGTTGGTTATTACTGCATTGTCGGAACTAGAAGCACAAGCATTTCGCTACACTCGCATTAACATCTGCTAACCATGTGTATGTGACAAATAAAATTTGACTTGACATCAAAGCAAAACTTCACATTAGCATATGGACACTCTTCCCCTACCTGTGGTGTTGGAAGAGGCTGGGAGGAGGATGCATCAACACCCTAGAAATATGTTTGTGGTGCAATCACTCATCAAAATGTTTTTGTGGGTGTTAAATGAGTGTATTGTCTTCAAGATTGATTAGGTAAGCAAATGCATGCATTCTCAAATGTAGCCCAACATGAATTATTTGTAACAATGACATGTTTCATTGCTTTAAACTAGTAGTAGCTAGCTCATCTTGATGATGTTATTACTTCTCTTGTTCTAGAAGCAACCAGTTACAAGGCAAAACACCTGATTGAGTCCTTCAATCAAACTCAGGACAGAGAAATGTGTGTGCACCAGACAGGTCCAGACTTCTTGCATGCATGACATTGAGATGTAAGTTGCATTCAAAAACATGCTGGCTTGTTTGGATGACCCAATTGTTGGATTGCTTGCCTTTAGTTCAACTACTGATTCACATAAATCTTTATATATTTCTAGGATTAATATATAATTATATTTTTTTGTTAAAACTGGGCTGAAGTGCATTCTACTACGCTTTCATTCCATCACAACAATTTATTTGAAATACAAATGTTACATTTTGGAAATTGTGAAAAGTTCTTTAAGTAATGACGGTCATTTGCAGAGTGACCTTCAAATGTAATACATTACACAATGTTTGTATGGCAAAAAAAGCATGATGTGTGTGTGTGTGCCATAACCTAAAATAGTCTAAGATAGCTGAAGTGTGTCAGTGAATGTGAATATCTATTGATTTGCTCTTGCACTGTCTGAGACAGATCTGTGTTAATACTACTTTAGACAGTATCACGCATGTTCTGAATTGGGTTTCATTTTGTTTATGTTTTAATTATTTCAATTGTGTGAATTATCTTTTAAACTTCATTGGTTGAAATATATTGCTCAGTTATTACTTGGCTCATGTAAATAATTCTGTAGTTGCCCCTTTAAACATGCTAAGGTCATCATCCCCATAGTGTTCACATTTCTCTCATGCAAATGTTGTAGATACAAAAAAAAAAAAACATTTATTGGGGAAATATCCAGTCTTTGCCCTTTTCCTCATTACCATGCTGTCACGGATCCCCCAGGTACTGCTGATCATTATGTTCACCTGTTCCGGAGGTCGACGTCACTGGCCTTCTAGGCTGCACTGAACTGTGTCATCACGCACACCTGGTTCCAATTTCTCACTGATTGTGTTTGTATTATTGTGCCCTTTCTTTCCCCATTGGGCTGTCGATTATTGTTCCCATGTCCGTTGGTCGTGTGAGTACCTGTGTTGTCTCAGCCTGTGCATTGGGTATTACGGGTCTAGTCCTGTGGCGTTCAATGAGGTTTATCATCGCTATTTTGTTTGGGTACATCCCAGTGTTATGTATACGTGTTTGTTTTGGGTGTATTAAAAACCCAGATTATGTATTCCTGCGCCTGTCTCCAAATCCTTTATTCCAGCGTGACAGAATAATTGACCCGACAAATGGAGACAGCAGGGAATGCCGAGCTTGCGACCATTGTAGGGACAGTACAGCACCAAGAGGACTGTCTCTCCAGACTTGGGGTCGCCATGGACAGTGTGCTGGCAACCATCCTGCGCTTGGAGCGGAATGTGCAGTCTCTCCAGTCTCCAGCACCGTTTCCGGTACCAGTTCCCACACCACAACCTACCCCCGTTCCATCAGAGCCGGTCCGTGGAATACCCCTATCCCTCCCGGAGAGCTTTGACGGCGCGCCAGCAAGATGCAAGGGGTTCCTTCTACAATGTGACCTGGACCTCGCTCGCCATGCCGAGGCTGTTTCCGGAAGAGACAGGGTTGCCACCGTCATCTCGGCACTGACTGGACGGGCTCTGGACTGGGGTGCTGTCGTCTGGGAGACGGGTGGCCCTGAGGTTGAGTCCTAGGAGTGCTTCACCCTCCACGTCCGCTCGTAATTTGATCATCCTGTGGAGGGCCGAGAGGGGGGTGAGCGTCTACTCCAACTACGGCAGGGAGCTAGGACCGCCTCGGAGTTCACCCTGGAGTTCCGGACCATCGTGGCTTCCACCGGATGGAACGAGTTGGCTCTGGTCACCGTTTTCTGCAGCGGACTGTGGGAGGAGGTACAGCTGGAGTTAGCCTGTCTTGATGACAACATGTCACTCGACCAGCTCATCAGCATGGCGATCCAGTTTGACAACCTCCTGCGGTCCTGAAGTAAACCTGCGCGGAATCCGGAGACCATGGCTACACCTGCTCTGTGGCCAGAGCCGATGGAGGTGGGCTCGGCACGTTTGCCCGAGGCAGAGCATAGGAGAAGGAGGAATCTGGGCATCTGCGTCTATTGTGGGGAAAGGGGTCATTTCTCCCCGACCTGCTCTCTATCCCCTAGGAGGCGAGGAGGTGACAAGCCAGGGAATTCTCCTGCACTAACCCAGGTGGGAGGCAAGGTCTCTCCTTGTCTGTCAAATCAACCAGTGAGTTCTCTCGCCCTTCACTCCCGTTAGCTCTGATTGATTTTTTTTAGATACATCCACTGCATTACACATCCCTTTGGTTCCCCTACAGTCACCCATTCTGGCTCGTACATCACATTACGGTTCCTGTTTCTTTGCTGACCCAGGACACTCATTCAGAACAGATCACCTTCTTGATTATAGACACCCCCACGCACCCCATTGTTTAAGGTCTCCCCTGGTTGAGTATGCATAACCCGGTTATTTCCTGGTCCGGGAGGAGACTGCTGGGATGGTCACAGGAGTGTCAGGGGAGGTGTCTCGCGGTGTCGGTCAACACCACAACGGTGAAAAGTCCGGACTGTGTTCCTCAAGTGGATTTACCGGAGGAGTACCAGGATCTGCACCGGGTTTATTCAAAGACCTGTCTCCCCATAGCCCCTGGGACTGTGCCACTGACCTGTTGTCTGATGCAGCCCTCCCGAGAGGACATGTCTATCCCCTCTCCTATGTGGAGACCGAGGCCATGGAGACCAATGTACAGGAGAGTCTCCAGCAGAGTTTTATCTGTCCCTCTAAGTCACCAGCCCCCTCAAGCTTCTGTTTTGTTAAGAAGATAGATAAGGGACTGCGCCCCTGCATTGATTATCGAACACTGAGTTCAGCTATCCTTTACCCCTCATACTAACCATCGAACAAATGCAAGGGGGCACAGTACTTCACGAAGCTGGACTTGAGGTGCGCCAACAATCTGGTGCAAATTTGTGCGGGCAATGAATGGAAGACTGCTTTTTCCGCAACCACGGTTCATTACGAGTATCTCGTAATGCCAGTTGTACTGTCTAATGCTCCTTCAGTCTTCCAGGCCTTCATCAACGAAGTGTTACAGGACATGCTGGGACGGGGCGTAGTGGTCTATATAGACAAGATTTTGGTCTATTCTGCTGACCACGTTCAGCATGTCTCGTTAGTCAGGTATGTGCCGAGAAGACTGTTGGAGCATGATATATATGCTAAACAGAGAGATGGAGGAGCAGCGCAGTCAGGTCATTGACCATCTCCAATTACATGAAAGCAGTACAGCGATTCCTTCGGTTCGCCAACGATTTTTGGAGGTTCATCCGGGGCTTCAGCACAGTGGTCGCACCTCTTACCTCCCTGCTGAGAGGAGATCCCCAGCGGCTTCGTTGGATGGCGGAGAGGGGGTTTGAGACGCTGAAGGCACGTTTCACCACTGCTCCCGTGTTGGCACATCCCGACCCCTCACTCCCCTTCATTGTCGAGGTGGATGCCTCCGAAGCAGGAGTCAGGGCCGTGTTATCACAGTGCACCGGAACCTCACCAAAGCTGCAGCCCTGTGCTTTCTACTCGAAGCAGCTGAGCCCAGACCAGAGGCACTACGACATAGGGGACCGGGAACTCTTGGCGGTCAAGAAGGCTCTGAAGGCGTAGAGACACTGGTTTGAGGGGTCCAAACACCCTTACCTGGTGTGGACGGACCACCGCAACCTGGAGTACATCAGGGCAGCAAAGAGGCTAAACCCGAGACAGGCCAGGTGGGCCCTATTCTTCACCAGGTTCCAATTCACAATTTCCTATAGGCCAGGCTCGAAGAATGTGAAGGTGGACGCCCCGTCTTACTTCTATGACACAGATGAGAAGCATGGACAAGAGACCCCCATCATCCCTCTGTTCCTCATCATTGCGCCAGCGGTGTGGGACGTGGACGGCGACATATGGCAGGCCTTGTATACAGAACCCGCACCTTCACAGTGCCCAGAGAACCGTGGCCAATTTCCCACAGGTGTGCCGGACCGCCTCCTTTCCTGGGCACACATGGCATCTGTGTAGGGTCATCCTGGGATAGGCGTACCGTCGCCTGCCTAATGGAGAAGTACTGCTGGCCCACCTTGGCAAGGGACATCTGGGTTTACATCTCTTCCTGCTCCATCTGTGCTCAGTCAAAGACACCCAGACACCTCCCATTTGGAACGCTCCTTCCCTGCCGGTTCCACAATGACCCTGGACTCACCTCTCGGTGGACTTTGTCACTGACCTTCCCCCCTCCCAGGGGAACACCAACATTCTCATCGTTGCGGACTGGTTTTCCAAAGCTTGTCGCTTCCTTCCTCTCCCTGGGCTCCTGTTGGCCATGCAAACCACGGAGGCTCTTTTTATGCACGGCTTCCAGCACTATGGGATCCCGGAGGATATTGTGTCAGACCGTGACCCTCAGTTCACCTCACGTGTATGGAAGGCATTCATGGAACGCCTGGGGGTCACAGTGAGTCTCACCTCCGGGTATCGTCCTCAAGCTAATGGGCAGGTGGAGAGGGTCAATTAGGAGGTGGGAAGGTTCCTGAGGTGTTACTGTCAGGATTGGCCAGGGGGAGTGGGCAGACTTTCTACCTGGCGGAGAATTCTCTACCTTGGCGGAGAGGTAGGGAATTCTCTACCTTGGCGGAGAGGTCCTGGATTTGAGGCGTCGGGGGGGAGTCTCCAGTACCTCATCGAATAGGAGGGGTACGGCCCAGAGGAGCGGTGCTGGGTTCCTGTGGTGGACATCCTGGATGCGTCGCTGACCAGGGATTTTCCGACCCGCACTCAGGTACGCAGTGCGGGTCGGTCCGGGCACCGACGGTGAGGGGGAGGGGGGTACTGTCACGGATCCCCCAGGTACTGCTGCTCATTCTGTTCACCAGTTACGGAGGTCGACGTCACTGAACTGTGTCATTACGCACACCTGGTTCCAATTCCTCACTGATTGTAATTGTATGAATGCGCCCTTTGTTTCCCCATTGGGCTGTCGATTATTTTTCGCATGTCAGTTGGTCGTGTGAGTATCTTTGCGTTGTCTCTGCCTGTGCTGCATGTTTTGTGCATTGTGTATTACAATTCTGGTCCTGTGTCGTTCTACAAGGTTTACCATCACTCTTTTGTTTGGGTACATCCCAGTGTTTTGTATATGGGTATGTTTTGGGTGTATTAAAAACCCAGATGTACAGTGGGGCAAAAAACGTATTTAGTCAGCCACCAATTGTGCAAGTTCTCCCACATTAGTAGGTGCCATGTGCACCCGTTTGAGTGTGTCAAGAACTGTAGCGCTGCTGGGTTTTTCATGCTAAACAGTTTCCTGTGTGTATCAAGAATGGTCCACCACCCAAAGGACATCCAGCCAACTTGACACAACTGTGGGAAGCATTGGAGTCAACATGGGCCAGCATCCCTGTGGAACGCTTTCGACACCTTGTCCATGCCCCAACGAATTGAGGCTGTTCTGAGGGCAAAAGGGGGTGAAACTCATTATTATCCTAATGTTTTGTACACTCGGTGTAATTCAATTTGAACTCTACTGTGAACTCTACCATGCCATAGAGTAGCACTTAAATCAGAATATTGCTGTAGGATTCAGCTACAGGGCTAGGCATAGAGGTGGTTGAGAGAGCATATCCCACTTCTCCACCCTTCTCTTGAAGAGTGCACTTGCACACTTCTCGTCATGGGGGTGTAAGCATTGGCAGGAGGGAATTTCCAGCATTGATAAATCAATGCAAGAAAGTGTGCAGGTGCACACTTTGGGAGAAGGGTGTAGAATCCAGATGCAACTCACATGGTAACATTACCTTTAGGTCAAAGTCATAATGGTACTCCCTATGATGATAATCAGTACCAAGTAATGACTTGCAACCATAGAGTTAGATCATGTCTACATTATCTACCTCTATGCTTGCAACCTCCACCTCCTATCTTTCCAAGTAGTAGTAGACCTACCTAATATAGGATACCTTCTATTAGCTGGTTTAGATGAACTCCATGAGGATGAGCTCCTCCTACATGTGCTCACTACTCTGTGAAGATGCCAGACAGAGACAGACAGACAGGCAGACAGGACAGACAGGTGGACACACACACACACACACAGCCAGTGTGAGAGCCAGGTCACAAAAAAAGAAACAAATGCAAAACAAAATAGTTTATAGTACATGCACACGCTACTGTGTACTCTAATGAAAAGCTTTCAGATAGTAGTGCAATAGCGCTCGCGAACCCAAGGCCATACAGCTCTGGAGTCATGAGAAGGGCCAGTCGTGCACTTCTTGAGTGTAACTTCAGTGCATCCTATCTTGCTTGCTGGCTGTGATATAAATGATATAACCATGCTAGTTAGCTAGATAATTGTTTTAATGCATGTTTTAAATGTGAAATTACAAGACACAAAAGGCACTTACCTAAGGGTGTTTCCCAATGGCCTCCTTGTTGTAAAGGTAACGATACCTAGCCGGGCTAGTCAGACCCAGTGTGCTAGCTAGCTAGTAGCAACTAGCCACTGAGCCCATTTATCCGAAATGGAAAACTAAAAAAACAAATCAAGCTTTTTTATACACTAGCTGGCAAGTTGGCGTAAAACGCTGTTGCCTCGGCATTGCCAGCTAGTTAGCTAGCTATCTAACATAGCTGTACTAGCCATTGTTTTAAGCTGCAAGCTGGGATATAAAAAATGAGGATTAACTGTCACTTCAAAACAAGTTGACCAACTGAGACACATCATCTATGCCTCCTCAAAACCCTGCCTACACGGAACAAATGTGCCAAAATTTTGCTATGTTTCATCGCAATCATGTTATCATTGAAAATTAGATAATTTTGGGGAATTAATTTATAATTGATTTTGTTCTTGCCTTACGAAATTATTTCCTTGCAATATTATTTATTTTGCTCTCAATACTTTTGGGTTAATGTTATGCTTTCAATATTTTTAGTTGTTGTTGCAATAATAAGACTTTTGTTCTCGAATTCAAAAGGTTTGTTCGATATTAAAGGGACTAAAGGCACCATATATTGTCTGCTCTCCTATAACTGTCTCTGTGACCACAATCTAAACCTTGGGTGTTTCTCAATATGCATATTACCATGCTCCAAGCACGCAAATTGGAGCATGGAATGAGTATGAGTTTGAAAACAAAGAATGTAAAACGGAGAACGGAGGGCAGTTCTCAGATGCGTTCCTCATTTGCACACATTTCGAAGCATGCATCTGAATGTTCCCAGGATAGTTGACTTAAATTAAATCAAAATCTAATCAAATTCAATTGTATTGGTTCCATACACATATTTAGCCGATGTTATTGCGGGTGTAGCGAAATGCTCTATACTTTGTTGAAGCATCTTTGGCAGCGATTACAGCCTTGAGTCTTCTTGGCTATGACGCTACAAGCTTGCCACACCTGTATTTGGGGAATTTCTCCCAATCTTCTCTGCAGATCCTCTCAAGTTCTGTAAGGTTGGATGGGGAGCTTTGCTCATTTGTTTTGTTTCATCTTTCCCTCGATCCTGACTGGTCTCCCAGTCCCTGCCGCTGAAAAACATCCCCACAGCATGATGCTGTCACCACAATGCTTCGCCATAGGGATGGTGCCAGGTTTCCTCCAAACGTGGAGCTTGGCATTCAGGCCAAAGAGTTAAATCTTGGTTTCATCAGACCAGAGAATCTTGCTTCTCGTGGTCTGAGAGTCCTTTAGGACCTCTAGCGGCCTGTCAAGTGTATTATACTGAGGAGTGGCTTCCGTTTGGCCACTCTGCCATAAAGGCCTGATTGGTGGAGTGCTGCAGAGATGCTTGTCCTTCTGGAAGGTTCTCCCATCTCCACAGAGGAACTCTCGAGCTTTGTCAGAGTGACCATCGGGTTCTTGGTCACTTCCCTGACCAAGGCCCTTCTCCCCCGATTGCTTAGGTTGGCCCAGACGGCCAGCTCTAGGAAGAGTCTTGGTGGTTCCAAATGTCTTCCATTTAAAAATGATGAAGGCCACTGTGTTCCTGGGGACCTACAATGCTGCAGAAATGTTTTGGTACCGTTCCCCAGATCTGTGCCTCGACACAATCCTGTCTCGGAGCTCTACAGACAATTCCTTCAAACTCATGGCTTGGTTTTGGCTCTGACATGCACTGTCAACTGTGGAAACTTATATAGACAGATGTGTGCCTTGACAAATCATGTCCAATCAATTGAATTTACCACATGTGGACTCCAATCAAGTTGTAGAAACATCTCAAGGATGATCAATGGAAGCAGGATGCACCTGAGCTCAATTTTGAGTCTCATAGCAAAGTGTCTGATTACTTATGTAAATACATTTTCAGTTTTTAATAAATGTGCAAACATTTCTAAAAAACTGTTTTTGCTTTGTCATAATGAGGTAGTGTGTAGATGGATGAGGAAAACAATTAATTTAATACATTTTAGAATAAGGCTATAAGTAAGTAACAACATTTGGAAAAAGAGAAGAGGGCTGGATACTTTCTAAATGCCCTGTATACAGCAATAGTTGAATAGGATATGATATCCAAAAGTTATTTTGGCCTGTATGTAATAATACAAAAAACACGTTCTGGGCTAATAAAAAAAAAATGGTGCAAAATTGCTTAGGAGCTAGAAGCATAGCTTCCATGTCTGTCTACGCCCCCTAATATGATGCAACTATGTAAAAACTACAACGAATGTATTTAAAGCAATGGTGGCTGGTTTTGAGCTGAAACGAGAGAAAATGAACTCCGTCTTCGGAATGAAAAGTTGCATATTCACATTGAGTAGTCAGGCAACATAACGTATCAAGATAAAGTATTAATAAATACATACTGTTCATTTTTCTATGTTTAACTGTCTAGAATATCCACTGTAATATGCATAGACCGCTGGCTAACTGACAAAGAATTTGAAGCTAACTTTGGCAAAACAACATTTTTACATTTAAAACTAGCTGGCTAGCTAGATTAATATGATTCACATATAGCTAGTTGATAATTATGAAGTTACAAGCTTGCGTTTGCACACCTGGATTGTACAACATTTGTGCATTATTATTTTCATTGCTAGAAAGACATTTTCAAGTCTTGCCATAGATTTTCAAACCAATGTAAGTAAAACACTAACTTGGCCACTCGGGAAAATTCAATGTCGTCTTGGTAAGAAACGCCAGTGTATATTTGGCCTTGCATTTTAGGCTTTTGTCCTGCTGAAAAGTGAATTTGTCTCCCAGTGTCTGTTGGAAAGACAACCAGGTTTTCCTCTAGGATTTCACCTGTGCTTAGCTGTATTCCGTTTCTTTTTATCCCCAAAAACTCCCTAGTCCTTGTCGCAATGGGAGCTCACCCATAACATGATGCAGACACCACCTTGCTTGAAAATATGAAGAGTGGTACTCAGTGATATCTTGGATTTCCCCCCTTTGTATTCAGGACAAAAAATTGATTTCTTTGCCACATATTTTGCAGTATTACTTAAGTGCCTTGTTGCAAAGAGGATGCATGTTTTGGAATATGTTTATTCTGTACTGGCGTCCTTCTTTTCACTCTGCCATTTAGGCTAGTATTGTGGAGTAACTACAATGTTGTTGATCCATCCTCAGTTCTCCTATCACAACCATTAAACTCTAACTGTTTTAAAATCTCCATTGGCCTCATGGTGAAATCTCTGAGCAGTTTCCTTCCTCTCTGGAAATTGAGTTCGGAAGGACTACCGTATCTTTGTTGTGACTGGGTGTATTGATACACCATCCAAAGCCTAATTAATAACTTCACCATGCTCAAAGGAATATTCAGTGTCTGCTTTGGTATTTTCTTTTGTTTTACAGATCTACCAATTGGCGCCCTTTTTTGCGAGCCATTGAAAAACCTCTCTGGTCTTTGTGGTTGAATCTGTGCTTGAAATTCACTACTTGATTGAGGGACCTTAAATATAATTGTATGTGTGGGGTACAGAGATGGGGTCGTCAATCAAAAATCATGTTAACCACTATTATTGAACACAGAATGAGTCCATGCAAATTATGTGATTTGTTAACATTTTTACTCCTGAATTTATTTAGGGTTGCCATAACGGACTGGAATACTTATTGACTCAAGACATTTCAGATTTCAATTGTTTATTCATTTCGGTAGTATGCTGAGAAACACCCCTTGTGTTCAGAAGACGGTTCTAACTACAGTAAATAAGAGGCAATGTAGCTGAGGTAAGGTGATGTGGGACTGAGGTATTATCGTCTACTCCCCCTGACGCCCTGGACTCCCCACGGCAGACCAGGCAGTGTGGAGGTTTAATAACTACTGTGTGACTGTTGGAACAATGAGCAGGCCCTCCTTTAGGGTTGACACAGCATTATAATCGCTACACATCACCAAGACTAACCCAACTGTGAAATATACTACAGAGAGAGGAAAAGAGGAAGGAATGGAGAGAGAAATTGAGAAAGTATACTGGAGGTGTTCTAGGTGTGAACACAAAGGCATTTAATGCCAGAGAGAGAGATTCATGTGTAAGGATTTTTTAATTCAGGTAAGGTGCTTGAACATTAGCATAAACATGTGGTGTATCTCCTCTACCATTAATATAATGGATGAACAGAGTTTAAACCAGAGCCAGAGGGACCAGAGTAATGTGTCTCTGTCTTCTTCTTAGTAAACTCTTACTTGTGGGTCACATCAGGATAGCAGTCAACTGGGAACTCAGTAATTCTTCAGACAAGCAGCGCTCCCTGAAATGCCAGAGTCAGCGGGAACCCAGACAGACACAGTTTAAAGGGAACACTGTACACGACAGCAGAAACAGCAAAGGTGCTGCATTAGCAACATCTACAGGTAACCCTACTCTTAGATTCGACAATTAAATAGAAACAAAAACAAAACAGGTTCCGATATGGTCGTGGATGCCTATTCTAGATGAATAAATTGTTCATGTCTGCAATTTAACTTTTCTGGCACGCCAAGTTACAATCGACTATATGAAGAATTGGGGAAAGTTGGATGAATAATTCATTTCTGGTGTTGTTCTGATCACAGCTGTAGTGTGATGTTGTCTGGCTGATTGCTGAGCAGCTGTGGATGCAGCTGTGAACCTCTCAGGCCTGCACCACAGATAAATCATCATCAACTACTACTGAATGACAACCCCAAGCTGCATGGGCTGAGGACATCTGAACATTGAGTGGGTGAGAGACTGAGGGAAGATTTCATAATGGGACATATCCATGCGCTTCATAGAACGGAGATGTATGAAAAGAATGTTGCTTCCGGAGGCAGTTTGGAACTCGAGGGTCCTGTTCTGTGAGCTTGTCTGGCCTACCACTTCGCGGCTGAGCGGTTGTTGCTCCAAGACGGTTTCACTTCACAATAATAGCACTTAGAGTTGACCGGGGCAGCTCTAACAGGGCAGAAATTTGATGAACTGATTTGTTGGAAAGGTGGCATCCTATGACGGTGCCACATTGAAAGTCACTGTGCTCTTCAGTAAGGCCATTCTACTGCCAATGTTTGTCTATAGGGATTACATGGCGGTGTGCTCGATTTTATACACCTGTCAGCAACGGGTGTGGCTGAAATAGCTGAATCCACTAATTTGAAGGGGTGTCCACATACTTTTGTATACATAGTGTGTATATAGTCTCTCACTGTAGCCCCACTTTCCCCCGGTCTCTCCCCCCTCTTTCCGCCAGTCTCTCCCCCTCTCTCTCAGCTCCAGGTGGCTTTGACCTCTACCCCTCTCTCCCCCTGTCTCTGACCATCCTCTCCCCCACTGACAGGTCCAGATTCTGGCCAAGCGTCAGTGACCTTTCCTCCCCCACACTAGGGTCGTGCTGTTCGTGGCCTTTACAGCAGGTTAGGAACAGACAGGGGGAGAGAGGCCTTTACAGCAGGTTAGGAACAGACAGGGGGAGAGAGGCCTTTACAGCAGGTTAGGAACAGACAGGAGGAGAGAGGAGAAGTACTTTATGGCAGAGAGGAATCATGTGGATATAGAGTACCATAAGAACATTATTTGAAATGTGTAAATACTAAGGCAGATTTTCTTCTGGGCGATAGATAAACACTATTAAGCAGTGGCATAGCCCCGAACCAGTTCTTTTA
The DNA here is from genome assembly GCF_036934945.1 of Oncorhynchus masou masou. Taxonomy (NCBI): domain Eukaryota; kingdom Metazoa; phylum Chordata; class Actinopteri; order Salmoniformes; family Salmonidae; genus Oncorhynchus; species Oncorhynchus masou. The sequence continues at coordinate 22,862,223 of NC_088240.1, read as the reverse complement.
GTGTCACCCCATGTCTCAGAGTAGAGGCAGACAGTGATAACCCTGAGCCACCACCAGACAGACAGACAGACTGTCCAGGGATCAAACCCACGTCTGGCCAGCCGCAGCAGATGTAATCTCTGACAGCGAGTTGCCCTGTCCCCTGCCTCAGATCACAGCAGGAAATAGACCCCCTGACTATACTGCCCTATAAAAGGCAAAGTGCAGTATCTACAGTATATCAATTATTTTTCTGCCCAGACAGACAACAATTTTTGGTACTTCATGATATTCTAATTGTGTGGCTTGTTTGTCATCAGGAAAGTAAATACCACATGAATCAGATATTACACCTGGCCATAACAACAGATCAAAGATTTTTGTAAGGCAGTATAACGTTACTGGCTCCACGTACACATACAATACATATGCATAAACACATAAAGCAGTGGGTTGGTAGCCAGGCAGAATTTAAAGAGGACGTTTTATTTTTTACAACCAAATCTCTATTATTCAGTCTCTCGATGTGCAAAACTGATAGAGACATACCCCAAGCGACTTACAGCTGTAATCGCAGCAAAAGGTGGCGCTACAAAGTATTAACTTAAGGGGGCTGAATAATTTTGCACGCCCAATTTTTCAGTTTTTGATTTGTTAAAAAAGTTTGAAATATCCAATAAATGTCGTTCCACTTCATGATTGTGTCCCACTTGTTGATTCTTCACAAAAAAATACAGTTTTATATCTTTATGTTTGAAGCCTGAAATGTGGCAAAAGGTCGTAAAGTTCAAGGGGCCGAATACTTTCGCAAGGCACTGTAAATCACATGTTATCGAAGGGTCCAGACACCTTTTTTGTGATTTCACTTGTTTTTGAGAAACTTACCTCAAACATCAAATCACTTACTTATCCTCATTGTGTAGTATGGACCCCTGAAATATCATTAACAAAGGCCTAAATACACCCAAATGCATCCTTTTAGAAACGGCCACACTCTCAGTATAGTGATGCCGGTCTTTAGACGTTGTACACCTGAAGTTGGAGACTTATATCTCCCTCACTAACTTTAAGCATCAGTTATCTGAGCAGTTCACCGATCATGCAGCTGTAGACAGCCCAACCAAACAACTACATACCTCAGCCCCATATTGTTTTTATTTACTTTTCCTCTCTTTTGCACACCAGTATTTCTACTTGCACATCATCATCTGCACATCTATCACTCCAGTGTTAATTTTCTAAATTGTAATTACTTCACTACTATGGCCTATTTATTGCCTTACCTCCTTACTCCATTTAAACTCACTGTATATAGATGTTTCTATTGTTATTGACTGTACGTTTGTTTATCCCATGTATAACTCTGTTGTTGTTTTTGTCGCACTGCTTTGCTTTCTTGGCCAGGTTGCAGTTGTAATTGAAAACTTAGCTTATTCAAGCCTCTCTCAAGCCTCTCTCAAAATACAACACTGCCCCTCTAAGACAAAAAAATTTTCAAAAATGTCTAGAAATGCAAATGTTTTGTGCTCTTGTAGGAAGCAATCACTCCCCCATTGCTAACTACAAATTATCAATAACTGTGCTAATTACTCACAAACTAGCAAAGGATATGAACACATTTACAAATGTGCACACGTCGCTAAATGTAGCTCTCGCTTTGATCTCAAAACAAGCGCATTTCCTCAGGACCGCTGATGCTGTAAAAACAGTCCAGTTCAAAGTAAATGGCACCGATCCATATATGGCAATCATCTATTTGCATATAGGCCTACTGCAGCTCTGATTGGTTGTAGCACACTGGTCTGTGTAGATTACGGGTCTGAGTGGTGCATGTCAAGGCAATATAATTCTACTCAGATGCCTTCTACAAAATCTTAGCAAACTAAGTCTTGCATAGTTTGTTTTCTTTTGGTATGTTGCATTGAAAGTGGCTAATATTGTGTTGATTCGATCACAGTTCCCGCAGTATAGGGAAATGTTGATAGTGTTAACTAATTGGGAAAATTCAAGAAATTTGAACAAAGCTCAATCTTGTGCTTCTTTGCACGGGCTGAGCGGCAGTCCCAGAGAGCAGTGCGCCCTCATGCAGCTAAGCGGGAACATGGTCTTAGCACAAAAGGGAATATAACGTTGCGGATGACACACTGTCATGTATACAACATGTAAAGATATATCATCATACTGAGAGTTTTGACATTTCTAAAAGGATGTCATGTTTGGAGGATACCTGAGAGAATGCCAAGAGTGTGCAAAGCTGTCATCAGGGCAAAGAGTGGCTTCTATGAAGAATCTCAAATCTAAAATGTATATTATATTTGAGATTCTTCAAATGAGCACAGTCAGCAGCATGGCCACAGTCAGCAGCATGGCCACAGTCAGCAGCATGGCAACTGACAGACAGCAGCATGGCCACAGTCAGCAGCATGGCCACAGTCAGCAGCATGGCCACAGACAGCAGCATGGCCACAGACAGCAGCATGGCAACTGACAGACAGCAGCATGGCCACAGTCAGCAGCATGGCAACTGACAGACAGCAGCATCGCCACTGACAGCAGCATGGCCACAGTCAGCAGCATGGCCACAGACAGCAGCATGGCCACAGTCAGCAGCATGGCAACTGACAGACAGCAGCATCGCCACTGACAGCAGCATGGCCACAGTCAGCAGCATGGCAACTGACAGACAGCAGCATGACCACTGACAGACAGCAGCATGGCCAGTCAGCAGCATGACCACAGTCAGCAGCATGGCAACTGACAGACAGCAGCATGGCAACTGACAGACAGCAGCATGGCCACAGTCAGCAGCATGGCAACTGACAGACAGCAGCATGACCACAGACAGCAGCATGACCACAGACAGCAGCATGGGCACAGTCAGCAGCATGACCACTGACAGACAGCAGCATGGCCAGTCAGCAGCATGACCACAGACAGCAGCATGGCAACTGACAGACAGCAGCATGGCCACAGTCAGCAGCATGACCACTGACAGACTGCAGCATGACCACTGACAGCAGCATGGCAACTGACAGACAGCAGCATGACCACTGAAAGACAGCAGCATGACCACTGACAGTCAGCAGCATGACCACTGACAGAGAGCAGCATGGCAACTGACAGACAGCAGCATGAGCACTGACAGCAGCATTGCAACTGACAGACAGCAGCATGGCCACAGTCAGCAGCATGGCCACAGTCAGCAGCATGGCCACAGACAGCAGCATGGCCACAGTCAGCAGCATGGCAACTGACAGACAGCAGCATGGCCACAGTCAGCAGCATGACAACTGACAGACAGCAGCATGGCCACAGTCAGCAGCATGACCACAGACAGCAGCATGACCACAGACAGCAGCATGACCACAGACAGCAGCATGACCACAGACAGCAGCATCGCCACAGACAGCAGCATGGCCAGTCAGCAGCATGGCCACAGTCAGCAGCATGGCCACAGACAGCAGCATGGCAACTGACAGACAGCAGCATGGCCACAGTCAGCAGCATGGCCACAGTCAGCAGCATGGTCACAGACAGCAGCATGGCCACAGTCAGCAGCATGGCAACTGACAGACAGCAGCATGGCCACAGTCAGCAGCATGGCCACAGTCAGCAGCATGGCCACAGTCAGCAGCATGGCCACAGTCAGCAGCATGGCCACAGACAGCAGCATGGCCACAGACAGCAGCATGGCAACTGACAGACAGCAGCATGGCCACTGACAGCAGCATGGCCACAGACAGCAGCATGGCCACAGACAGCAGCATGGCAACTGACAGACAGCAGCATGGCCACAGACAGCAGCATGGCCACAGTCAGCAGCATGGCCACAGTCAGCAGCATGGCAACTGACAGACAGCAGCATGGCCACAGTCAGCAGCATGGCAACTGACAGACAGCAGAATAACCATGGACAGCAGCATGGCCACTGACAGACAGCAGAATAACCATGGACAGCAGCATGGCAACTGACAGACAGCAGAATAACCATGGACAGCAGCATGGCCACTGACAGACAGCAGAATAACCATGGACAGCAGCATGGCCACTGACAGCCAGCAGAATAACCATGGACAGCAGCATGGCAACTGACAGACAGCAGCATGGCCACAGTCAGCAGCATGGCAACTGACAGACAGCAGAATAACCATGGACAGCAGCATGGCCACTGACAGACAGCAGAATAACCATGGACAGCAGCATGGCCACTGACAGACAGCAGAATAACCATGGACAGCAGCATGACCACAGACAGCAGCATGGCCACTGACAGACAGCAGCATAACCATGGACAGCAGCATGGCCACAGACAGCTGCACTGACAGACAGCAGCATGAACACAGAGAGCAGCATGACCACAGACAGCAGCACTGACAGTAGCATAACCACAGACAGCAGCACTTACAGACAGCAGCATGCCCACAGACAGCAGCACTGACAGACAGCAGCATGCCCACAGACAGCAGCAATGACAGCAGCATAACCACAGACAGCAGCACTGACAGACATCAGCATGACCACAGACAGTAGCACTGACAGACAGCAGCACTGACAGACAGCAGCATAACCACAGACAGCAGCACTGACAGTAGCATAACCACAGACAGCAGCACTGACAGACATCAGCATGACCACAGACAGTAGCACTGACAGACAGCAGCACTGACAGACAGCAGCATAACCACAGACAGCAGCACTGACAGCAGCATGAGCACCGACAGACAGCAGCTCGACCACAGACAGCAGCATAACCACAGACAGCAGCATAACCACAGACAGCAGCATGATCAATGACATCAGCACAGACAGGCAGCAGCATGGCCACAGACAGACAGCAGCATAACCACAGACAGCAGCATAACCACAGACAGCAGCATGACCAATGACATCAGCACAGACAGACAGCAGCATGGCCACAGACAGACAGCAGCATGGCCAGACAGCAGGCTGAGACTACAGACAGATTCCTAACACTGGTGGCAGCTGGAGGTAGAGCTGTCTCGAAAAGGAGAGCACCCCTCACTATCTATCCACAAATTCCCAAACATAGTGTTTGTATAATACACTAATGCTCTTATGTGCAAAGAAAGAAAACCACAGGAGCAGCATATCATTTTTTTGTGCCCAGCACCGGTGGATACCTTTGTGGTGCGCATATCACAAACACTCTTTATCTGTGTTGTTATATTTCACAGCCTCTGCCCTACCACAAATACATCATATCCCCTACCACACATACAAACACAGCCTCTCTCATATCACACACACATCCTCTCTCCCCTACTGGTCCACAGATCCAGCTGCAGCTTCAGTTAACAATCAGCACCACACAGCCAGAGCCCCTCACATTACATCTCATCTGAATGGCAGAGTGGGAGGGCTGCTACAAAGAAGGAGATGAGGAGGAGAGGAGACAGGAGAGAAGAAGGGATGAAGGAGGGATGACAGGAGGTAGATAATGAAGGATAGGGGATGACATCTGGCTTTGTGAAGATGCATGGAGCTCTGCCTATCTGCACTGCACCTATACTGCAGAATGACAAATAAAAGAGAGGGATGGAGAGGGGGTGAGGAAGGGAAGGAAGAAGGGGTGAGGGAGGTGAGATTTAGAGAGAGAAATGGGATGGGAGGGAGGGAGAAAAGATGAGGGAGAAAGAGAGCTATCTGGGTCCAGGTCAGTGAATAAAGCAGCAGTGGTTGAAACACCTTACACTCTTCATTGTGTAGTCAGACACCTTGGCCCGCACATAATCCATAAATAATCCCCCTGCAGGCCAGGACTGGTGATATGTAGCCTACAGATGGGTCATTCCAACAATTCAGTGCCTTTTGAGAAGTGCAACTTGGTCCAAAAAAGTTTGATTTCACCTAATTTTAACATTCGGTCATAAAAAGCATGTGTTAAACTTAATAACAAAACATGTTTTCCCATCTCAAGAGGTTAAATTTAAAAAATGACTATTAAGTGCCAAATAAAGTAACAGGGTTGACCGTAACATGGTTGACAGATTTCATCTTAACTCAGCCATAAATTCACCTGTGTCGGGGGAATGGAAGCTTGTTGTGTGCAACAGGGATGTGCAATTGAATGAAAAAATATATAGAAATAGTTAAATAGATAAAACTATTTTGGCCTGTCTATCTATGGGTAACAGGGTTGATATGTTCCGCTTGATCCACCCAGTTTTCCAACAGTAAACACCAGCAAATGGCCAGCAAGAATAGAACCAGCTCACCTGCTTTTACGCTATGATTTGACTATTAGATGTTCAGTTTTGCTTTTGAAAAATGTTTAAAAAGGAATAGTTTCACCATATTCAAATGAGAGTTCAGTTCGCATAACAGCATTGAACATAAAATAAGGGACAGACTAATCAGACTATTAAATTAATCCCTAATCACATGAAATAAAAAATTATATTCAGAAATAACTTTGTCAAAGCAAAAGAATAACTAAGGCTTTACAGTAATGGTGAAACTTGGGGGTTAAGTAGATTCAAAATAACTTATTCATATTAAAAATATGATTTATTGAATTCCTACGTTAAAGGGCACTTCATTTAATATAACAGGCTTTTCTATATTGGAGCAGAATTAATACTTAAAATATCAAAGGGACGCAAAAGGGACTAATTTCGTGGAACGACCCAAATACTGATTCTCTATCAATCCTCATGTTTATTGCCAGGCTGTATTCATATCATACAGCTTCAGGAGATGATTCAGATTAATACATGGATATACTGTAAGTACATGGAAAGAGAGGGGGTGAGGGACTACTGAAATGGAGAGAGAGAATGAAAGTGCGGGGAGAGAGAGAGAGAGAGAGAGAGAGAGAGAGAGAGAGAGAGAGAGAGAGAGAGAGAGAGAGTAGAGAAAGGTGGACAGATCCAGTCAGAACAGAAGTCATGTGACTCACCGAGACATGCCCCGTCCATCTCTTCATAGCCCAGGCTACAGACACACTTCCCCAAAGGCACCAGCCAGTCACCATCGGCGCCGCAGTACAGTTTGGGAGTGTCCCTCTCCTCGGCATGCTCCACACACACTCCCCTGACCTCCACCAGGGAGGAGGAGTCGACCCGGGGCACGGTGTCAGGGAAGGAGGCCAGGTTCCTCAGGGTGAAGGGACACTTCTTATAGTACACCCTGACTGAGACCAGGGCGATGCACGCCCCAATGTCCTGGAACGCCAGGTAGAAACCCTTCCTGGAGATAGGACCCACTTCCCGAACCTATAGAAAACATTGTGGATCAATAAAGCTAACTGAATTGAACTTTATTAAATGGATGCTTACATGTATTTCGCAACAACATGTCCCTAGTATGCAGTGTCTAAACAATTGTCCCTTGTGGGATAAATCAAAATAACATGGGCAGCATTCTGTTTCTGCCCTCTTGCCAACTCCTTATGGAATTACCATGCCAAACAATAGGAGTCGGCAAGAGGGCAGAAAAAGACTGGCACCCAGGCTATAAGTCACATATTATTGAATTGAGTTAATTGAGGTGATGGACCTCAGTGTTGAGCTTCAGAATGCGGTCTCCCAGGTCCATCTGGGTGAAGCTCTCGTCAGCTGCAATGGTGTCGATCTTGGTGTACTGGGCGGGTTTGAACTTGCCCCCGTGGGACTCGTCTGTCTCATAGTAGAAAAGGTTGAAGGTCTCCTTGCAGGTCCCAGATACCCAGGGGATGGAGTTACAGTCTCTCAGAGTGAACCGCAGCTCCACGTACACCTTGCAAAAATAAGAAACAAAGTAAAGTAGCTAATGTTTTATTCAAAGCCACTTATGCAGTTGGTTAATATGTGGCCCATGCGGGAACTGAACCTGCAACCCAGGTGTTATCAGCACCATGTTCCAACCCATGCTCAGAACCCCTACACACCTTCTGTGCTGCCTGGCGGAGGATCCAATTGGAGCGTAGCCAGTTGTTCTGGTTGGGTTCCATCACGTGACACACCTGGAAGGTATGGATGGGACGGTTGTGTTCATCCATCTCTGTTATAGCATCCCACTGGAGAGGAGAGGAGGAGGAAGAGAGGTGAGGAAGAAAACAAAAAAAGGACTTAGTGAGCTGCTAAAGTACTATAGATACACTATACAGTATATACAAAAGCATGTGGAGACCCCTTTAAATCAGTGGATTTGGCTATTTCAGCCAAACCCGTTGCTGACAGGTGAATAAAATTGAGCACCAAGCAATACAATCTACATAGACTAGCATTGGCAGTGGAATGGCATCTCTGAAGAGCACAGTGACTTTCAACGTGGCACCGTCATAGGATGCCACCTTTAAAACAAGTCAGTTTGTCAAATTTCTGCCCTGCTAGAGCTGATCCAGTCAACTGTAAGTGCTGTTACTGTGAAGTGGAAACGTTTAGGAGCAACAACGGCTCAGTCGTGAAGTGGTAGGCCACACAAGCTCACAGAACAGGACCACCGAGTGATAAAGCGTGTAGCGTCTGTCCTCTGTTGCAACACTCACTACCGAGTTCCAAACTGCCTCTGGAAGCAACGTCAGCACAAGAACTGTTTGTGTGTTTCCATGGCCCGAGCAGCCGCACACATGCCTAAGATCACCATGCGCAGTGCCAAGCGTCGGCTGGAGTGGTGTAAAGCTCGCCACCATTGGACTCTGGAGCAGTAGGAATACATTCTCTGGAGTGATGAATCACGCTTCACCATCTGGCGGTCCGACGGACGAATCTGGGTTTGGCGGATGCCAGGAGAACACTACCTGCCCGAATGCATAGTACCAACTGTAAAGTTTGGTGGAGTAGGAATAATGGTCTCGGGCTGTTTTTCATGGTTTGGGCTAGGCCCCTTAGTTCCAGTGAAAGGAAATCTTAACACTACGACATACAATGCCATTCTATATGATTCTGGGGGGGAAGGCCCTATCCTGTTTCAAAATAATAATGCCCCTGTGCACAAAGCGAGTACCATACAGAAATGGTTTGTCAACGTCGGTGTGAAAAAACTTGATTGGCCTGCACAAAGCCCTAACCTCAACCCAATGGAAAACCATTGGGATGAAGTGGAACGCTGACAGCGAGCCAGGCCTAATCGGCCAACATCAACGCACGACCTCACTAATTCTCTTGTGGCTGAATGGAAGCAAGTCCCCGCAGCAATGTTCCAACATCTCGTGCAAAGCCTTCCCAGAAGAGTGGAGGTTGTTATAGCATCAAAGGGGGGACCAACTCCAATATTAATGCCCATGATTTTGGAATGACTTTTGGAATGACTTTTGGTCATCTAGTGATATCGCTAAAAGCAGCTCAACATTACAAAATAAAAGAGAGGAACAGGACCGTTACTAAACAATTCAAACCTCACTTGAACCCATCACTAACCACCTGTACCCCACCTCTGTGACTCCCAGGTCATGTGACAAGGGTGACAGCCCTGTAAGTGCTTCATGAGGTCAGCAGGCCACCTGCCTCTGTGTTTTTGGAATAGAAGTCTATTGGAGGTGTTTAGCCCTGACCTCTGGCTCTACCCTCTATTACACTGACACGCACACAGTGTGACAGCTGTAGAGTGACCATGGATCATCTAACTCCAAGCTCCCAGAATCAAATTACCTGCTGAGGAAAATGGTTTTAAATCAGCTCAACAACAACACAATAGCTGCCCTTCAGTCTAGACACATCAATCAACAATATGACTCTGACCTCTGTATGCACTTTGACCTCCACATACCCTTTGTCCTTGGGCAGTTCATCTTACTCAAAAGTGTTTGTCACGATTGTCGTATGAGTGAGACCAAGGCACAGCGTGGTATGTGTACATTCTCTTTTAATGAATGAAACACAACAAACTAAAAGCTATACAAATTAGTGCAGACATGCAACTAAACATAGTCAAGATCCCACCACACAAATGTGGGAAATGGCTACCTAAATATGATCCCCAATCAGAGACAACAATAAACAGCTGTCTCTGATTGGGAACCATATCAGGCCAACATAGACATACAAAAACCCATAGACATACAAAAACTAGAGTACCCATCCTAGTCACACCCTGACCTAACCAAAATATATAGAAAAACAGAGATATCTAAATTCAGTGCGTGACAGTGTTGCATTAAAATAAGAAGTATTTGCAAGGAATAGATGGTATATTGTCACTCCCAGCCCTGTCTCCTCAACCAACAAAATCCACAAAAGTGTCTAATGTCTAAAAATTAAAAACACAACCGTACCAAGTATAGAGAAGAACCCCCCCCCTCCTTCTCTTCCCGACTCACTCACTCTGTCACCCCACCTTCCTTTCGCCCTCTCCACCTCTTTCCTCCCTCCCCTCCTCTGATGTTTCTACCAGTCTAATTAATAAGTGGGAAGAACAGAAGCTCTTTATTAGCAGACTATGGAAAGTTGGGGAAAGAAGATGCTAATTTGAGCCAATTATTTCAGTGATAATAAGTAGTTTTGTACTTATCTAAACACTACCTACCAACAGGAGAACCGTAATCACATCCTAATGGTTAGTTATACAGACTCATTATCCTTTTAATGACATGTTTTAATTCAATCTAAAAGACAACACATTTTCATCTATTTCTCCCTCAAGGTTTCACAGTAATAATAATGTAATTAAAACAAATTGATTTTGATTAAGTATTATATTGCCTAATATGCTTCATGTTGTATTGTTTTGCTGTGAATTCTGAAAGGATCCCAACACACCCATCCATCTACAACTCTCTTGGTTTGTGTCACCCAGATATCACATACAGGTGTCAAAATATCAAATATTATTTCACAACTAGAATTACACCAGTGATACAAATGGACTGACATGTCTTTGCACTTAACCCATCTAAATGTATTAAATGAAATAAAGAGACAGTCAGTAAGTATAAAAGCTGTGACACACTTCGAGATCATGCATTGGAGTTTTCCTACACCGCCACAGTCAGGTATGAAAAGGCTTTATATCCTGGCCAGTTGTTTAGTGGGTGATCATTACAACATGTTGGGGAATAATCAGAATTAGGTGGTAACATAGGTAAGATGTTTTATATTCATCATATGTTTGTAAGTTACTTCTCATCAGAATGTTATTTTTGTATAATACTGTGGCGGGGTTGCAGTATCTGTTCTATGTCAATGTCACGCTCTGGTCGAAATATATTGTGTTTGTCTTTATTTATTTGGTCAGGCCAGGGTATGACATGGGTTTATTGTGGTGTGTTATGTCTCGGGGTTTTGTTAGGTATTGGGTGTGTGGTTTAGTGGGGGTATCTAGCATAGTCTATGGCTGTCTGGAGTGGTTCTCAATCAGAGGCAGGTGTTTATCGTTGTCTCTGATTGGGAACCATATTTAGGCAGCCATATTCTTTGAGTATTTTGTGGGTGATTGTTCCTGTCTCTGTGTTTGTTTTCACCAGATAGGCTGTATAGGTTTTAACGTTCTGTTTGTTGTTTTGGTATTGTTCGTTTTTTTCGTCATTAAACATGTTTCAGAAATACCATGCTGCATTTTGGTCCACTTCTCCTTCGACAGACGAGAACCGTTACAGAATCACCCACCACAACAGGACCAAGCGGCGTGGTAAGAGGCAACAGCAACAGCAGGAGCAACAAAGAGAGGAATGGACATGGGAGGACGAAATGTACGGAGATGGACCTTGGGATCAGCCTGGAGAATATCGCCGCCCCAAAGAAGAACTGGAGGCGAAGAAAGCGGAGAGGCGCCGGTAAGAGGAGGCAGCACGGTGACGCGGATGGAAGCCCGAGAGTCAGCCCCAAAAATTTCTTGGGGGGGCGCTCATGAAGAGTGTGGCAGAGTCAGGAGTCAGACCTGAGCCAACTCTCCCTGTTTATCGTGAGGAGCCAAGGAGGAGACCAGAGCCGGTGTTGGAGGTGAGCGAAGCAGTGACTGTGACGGATTTAATGGGGAGATTGGAGGAGAGAGAAATTAGGGAGTTGCTGTGTTGGTGCTTTAGGCATGGAATTCGCCCGACGGAGCGTGTCGGGGATTTGATGGCACCTGGGTCAGCGCTCCATACTCGTCCTGAGGTTGGTGAGCATGTTAGTCGGCTGGTGAAGATGGTGCCAGCCTCACGCACCAGGCCTCCTGTGCACCTCCCTAGCCTTGCACGTCCTGTGCCAGCACCGCTCTCAAGATCTACAGTACGCCTTCACAGTCTAGCCCATCCTGTGCCACCTCCACACACCAGCCCTCCGGTGGCAGCTCCCCACACCAGGCTTCCTGTGCGTGTCCTCGGCCCAGTACCACCAGTGCCAGATCCACGCATCAGGCCTACAGTGCGCCTTGCCTCTACAGCGCTGCCGGAGCCTTCCTCCTCTCCTGCACTGCCGGAGTCTCCCGCCTCTCCACCGCTGCTGGAGTCTCCCGCCTGTTCAGCGCTGCCGGAGCCTTTCTCCTCTTCTGCGCTGCCGGAGTCTCCCGCCTGTTCAGCGCAGCCAGAGCCTTCCTCCTCTACAGCGCTACCAGAGTCTCCCGCCTGTTCAGCGCAGCCAGAGCCTTCCTCCTCTCCTGCGCTGCTGGAGTCTGCCGCCTGTTTAGCGCTGCCAGAGCCTTCCGCCTCTACAGCGCTGCTGGAGTCTCCTGCATGTTTAGCGCAGCCAGAGCTGCCAGCCTGCATGGAGCAGCCAGAGCTGCCAGTTTGCATGGAGCAGCCAGAGCTGCCAGTTTGCATGGAGCAGCCAGAGCTGCCAGTTTGCATGGAGCAGCCAGAGCTGTCAGTCTGCATGGAGCAGCCAGAGCTGCCAGTCTGCAAGGAGCTGCCAGTCTGCAAGGAGCTGCCAGTCTGCAAGAAGCCGCCAGAGCTGCCAGTCTGCAAGAAGCCGCCAGAGCTGCCAGTCTGCATGGAGCAGCCAGAGCCGCCAGTCAGCATGGAGCAGCCAGAGCCGCCAGTCAGCATGGAGCAGCCAGAGCCGCCAGTCAGCATGGAGCAGCCAGAGCCGCCAGTCAGCATGGAGCAGCCAGAGCCGCCAGTCAGCATGGAGCAGCCAGAGCCGCCAGTCAGCATGGAGCAGCCAGAGCCGCCAGTCAGCATGGAGCAGCCAGAGCCGCCAGTCAGCATGGAGCAGCCAGAGCCGCCAGTCAGCATGGAGCAGCCAGAGCCGCCAGTCAGCATGGAGCAGCCAGAGCCGCCATTCAGCATGGAGCAGCCAGAGCCGTCAGTCTGCCAGGATCCGCCAGTCAGCCAGGCTCTTCCAGATCCGCCAGTCAGCCAGACTCTTCCAGATCCGCCAGTCAGCCAGGATCTTCCAGATCCGCCAGTCAGCCAGGATCTTCCAGATCCGCCAGGATCTGCCAGAACCGCCAGCCAGCCAGGATCTGCCAGATCCAACTACCTGCCTGAGCTTCCTCTCAGTGCTGGGCTTCCCCTCAGTCCCGAGCTTCCCCTCAGTCCCGAGCTTCCCCTCAGTCCCGAGCTTCCCCTCAGTCCCGAGCTTCCCCTCAGTCCCGAGCTTCCCCTCAGTCCCGAGCTTCCCCTCAGTCCCGAGCTGCCTCAGTCCCGAGCTGCCCCTGAGTCCCGAGCTGCCCCTCAGTCCAGTGGGGTTCTGGGTGAGGACTACTAGGCCATGGTCGGCGGCGAGGGTGGACTATCCAAGGACGCGAGGAGGAGGGACTAAAACATTGATAGAGTGGGGTCCACGTCCTGCGCCGGAGCCGCCACCATGGACAGACGCCCACCCGGACCCTCCCCTATTGTTTTGATGTGAGTCCGGGAGTCCGCACCTTAGGGGAGGGGGGGTCCTGTCACGCCCTGGTCGAAATATATTGTGTTTGTCTTTATTTATTTGGTCAGGCCAGGGTGTGACATGGGTTTATTGTAGTGTGTTTTGTCTTGGGGTTTTGTTAGGTATTGGGTGTGTGGTTTAGTGGGGGTATCTAGCATAGTCTATGGCTGTCTGGAGTGGTTCTCAATCAGAGGCAGGTGTTTATTGTTGTCTCTGATTGGGAACCATATTTAGGCAGCCATATTCTTTGAGTATTTCGTGGGTGATTGTTCCTGTCTCTGTGTTTGTCACCAGATAGGCTGTATAGGTTTTCACGTTCCGTTTGTTGTTTTTGTATTGTTCGTTTTTTTTCGTCATTAAACATGTTTCAAAAATACCACGCTGCATTTTGGTCCGTTTCTCATTCGACAGACGAGAACCATTACAGTCAAGACTAAGTTGCTTGGGCCGGAGAGAGGGGAGAGGTCAAGCGTGTATATCTTGGCTCCACAATGTCTGTGTGCCAGTCAGTGTGTCTCTGTGATCTTGTCAAGATAGGCTGGATTTGATATATGGCTGTTGATATGGAGTATTTGTTTATGGTTCTGAGTTTGAAAAAAGAGAAGTTTAGGAGACAAAGCTGAACGATAAATTATGCCTATGCTGTCTCACTATGTGTGTCTCTGCTATAAAGGATCTCAGTTGCAAAGTGTAAGGGACTCTCAGAGAATTAATTGATAGACACTGAATTGATCTGAGAGTCACAGGGTTGTGATAGAGCTCATATAATTAAAGATGGACCTTGTGATAATTAACTCTGACTTGTGTGTGGTTTGCTCTCATGATTTGGTAAATAGAGGAAATTTCCACGTCAAACACCCGAACAGGTATAGTAGCTACAGTGCCTTCAGAAAGTATTCAAACCCCTTACTCCACAATTGGTTGTGTTACAACCTGAATTCGAAAGGTATTCAATACATTTTGTTCCTCACAATGAGAAAGTGAAAACATGTTTTTAAGACTTTTTTTCACATTCATTGAACATCTAAAACAGAAATATCTCATTTACATACAGTACCAGTCAAAAGTTTGGACACACCTACTCATTCCAGGGTTTGTCTTTATTTGTACTATTTTCTACATTGTAGAATAACTATGAATCATCAAAACTATGAAATAACACATACTGTATGGAATCATGTAGTAACCCAAAAAGTGTTAAACAAATCCAAATATATATTTTTCAAAGTAGCCACCCTTTGCCTTGACAGCTTTGCACACTCTTGGCATTCTCTCAACCAGCTTCATGAGGTAGTCACCTGGAATGCATTTCAATTATCAGGTGTGCCTTGTTAAAAGTTCATTTGTGGAATTTCTTTCCTTCTTAAATGCGTTTGAGACAATCAGTTGTGTTGTGACAAGGTAGGGGTGGTATACAGAAGACAGCCCTATTTAGTAAAAAAACAAGTCCATATAATGGCAAGAACAACTCAAATAAGCAAAGAGAAATGACAATCCATCATTACCTTAAGACATGAAGGTCAGTCGATATGGAATATTTCAAGAACTTTGAAAGTTTCTTCAAGTGCAGTTGTAAAAACGATCAAACGCTATGGTGAAACTGGTTCTCATGAGGACCGCCAGAAGAAAGGAAGACCCAGAGTTACTACCTCTGCTGCAGAGGATAAGTTCATTAGTTACCAGCCTCAGAAATTGCATCCCAAATAAATGCTTCACAGAGTTCAAGTAACAGACACACATCAACATCAACTGTTCAGAGAAGACTGTGAATCAGGCCTTCATGGTCGATTGCTGCAAAGAAACAACTACTAAAGGACACCAATAAGAAGAGACTTGCTTGGGCCAAGAAACACGAGCAATGGACATTAGACCAGTGGATAATTGTAATTTGGTCTGAAGAGTCCAAATGTGAGATATTTGGATGAAGCAAAGCATTTCTCTACAACCGCAATAACATCTGCTAAACACGTGTATGTGACCAATAACACTGGATTCGATTTGACTGGGTGTATTGATACACCATCCAAAGTGTCATGAATAACTTCATCATGCTCAAAGGGATATTCAATGTCTGCTTTTTAATTTTTACCCATCTACTGTACCAATAAGTGCACTTCTTTGCGAGGCATTGGGAAAAACTCTCTGGTCTTTGTGGTTGAAAAGGTGTTTTAAATTCACTGCTCGACTGTAGCAACTTATAGATAATTGTATGTGTGGGGTACAGAGATGAGGTAGTCATTCAAAAATCATGTAAAACACTATTATTGCACAAAGAGTCCATGCAACTAATTATATTACTTGTTAAGTACATTTTTACTCCTGAACTAATTTAGGCTTGCCATAACAAAGGGTTTGAATACTTATTTACTCAAGATATTACAGCGTTTGATTTTTTAAATAAAAAATGTGTAAAATCTGAATTTAATCCATTTTAAATTCAAGCTGTAACACAACAAAATGTGGTAAGAAGTCAAAAGGGGTCTGAATACTTTCTGAAGGTACTGTAAGTGTAGGTGCAACCTTATCAGTAGACTCCTGTATCAGCAACCTACTTCACAAGGTCTCCTCATCCCACAAAGGTATCTCTTTAAAGACTTACATAAACTCCCTCTCTCCAGCTTAGAGAAACTAAAGGAGCTTGAGAGAGTTAGTCACTGTAAGGCCAGAGATAGACACCCTGGGGTGGTCTTAGAATAGGACTCTCTACAGAGACACCAGTGTGTGTGTGTGTGTGTGTGTGTGTGACTGGTTACACATTGATGGGGGATAGTGTGACAGGGACCGAATGATGCTGAGGCCTGTGGTATAAATGAGTGCGTGTGTATGTGTGCTTCATCCTGTCTGTCCTCTGGGTGGTACCCCTGCCATCTCTCAGTCACCCCAAAGCTGATTTGAAGGAAGCATCAGGTCCCAGTGGCCCCTGCACAGCCCTCTATGGGGCCCCTGTCTCTCATAGTGCAGCCCTTCCCCACACAGAGCTTTGCTCTAAGAGGTCCTGTGTGGCCCTCCACACTCAACCCTGACACCTCAGAGACTCAGTTCAGTATCTCAACACTGTGACTGGACCCAGTCGGGGGGAATGTTCACTTCAAACTTCAAACAAGCTACGTTTATTTCCCTGTTTCTGGGTGATAAAACTTGATTTTGTCAGGCCGGGGATCTGTGTTTGTGAGTGGACTGCTCAGAGCTCTTTTCAGCTGAGAGAGGGGAGACAGAGAAAAATTGCATCTGTAATGGAGTGTGTAGTTCCAGGAAATTGGGCTGTGTAGCTGTGTTATGAGACATAACCCTCAACAAGGGCCTGAGCACGGCCGGGTTTTGTGTCAACCTTGAGGCAGACAGACTATAACATGGATCCAATTAGCTATCAAAACACAGGCTGATTCAATACCTGTTAGATCTGTGAAAACACCTAATGCTCTGGCTAAAATCAACACAACGATGATGAAACCAAAGCGATGGTGTGATGTGTCCACTGGCCGAGGGAGGGAGATCGATAGAGAGGGAGAGGTAGAGACCTAGGGAGGGAGAGCGAGAGAGGTAGAGACCTAGGGAGTGAGAGCGAGAGAGAGAGAGAGCAAGAGAGAGGGAGAGGTAGAGACCTAGGGAGTGAGAGCGAGAGGTAGAGACCTAGGGAGTGAGAGCGAGAGAGAGGAAGAGGTAGAGACCTAGGGAGTGAGAGCGAGAGAAAGGGAGAGGTAGAGACCTAGGGAGTGAGAGCGAGAGAGAGAGAGAGGTAAAGACCTAGGGAGTGAGAGCGAGAGAAAGGGAGAGGTAGAGACCTAGGGAGTGAGAGCGAGAGAGAGAGAGAGGTAAAGACCTAGGGAGCGAGAGCGAGAGAGAGAGAGCGAGAGAGAGGGAGAGGCAGAGACCTAGGGAGTGAGAGCGAGAGAGAGAAAGCGAGAGAGAGGGAGAGGTAGAGACCTAGGGAGTGAGAGCGAGAGAGAGAGAGAGCGAGAGAGAGGGAGAGGTAGAGACCTAGGGATTGAGAGTGAGAGAGAGGGAGAGGTAGAGACAGGGAGTGAGAGCGAGAGAGAGGGAGAGGTAGAGACCTAGGGAGTGAGAGCGAGAGAGAGGGAGAGGTAGAGACCTAGGGAGGGAGATCAATAGAGAGGGAGAGGTAGAGACCTAGGGAGTGAGAGCGAGAGAGCGAGAGAGAGAGAGGGAGAGGTAGAGACCTAGGGAGTGAGAGCGAGAGAGAGCGAGAGAGAGGGAGAGGTAGAGACATAGGGAGGGAGATCGATAGAGAGGGAGAGGTAGAGACCTAGGGAGGGAGATCGATAGAGAGGGAGAGGTAGAGACCTAGGGAGTGAGAGCGAGAGAGCGAGAGAGAGAGAGAGAGAAAGATGGCAGGTAAAGTGGAAGACAGGGAGGCAGGGGGTGGGTGTCAAATCCCATCAAAGAGATCCAAGAACTATGTAGGTATTCAGCGGTCTGCTGGTGTGTGTGTGTGTGTGTGTGTGTGTGTGTGTGTGTGTGTGTGTGTGTGTGTGTGTGTGTGTGTGATAAACGGTGACAGCGCTAAAGACAGGACCCCTGCGGACAAAGTAACCTGTGAGGGATGAATCTAAAAGACCTTGTGCCAGACAGACCAGAGAAAGAGGGAGAGAAAATATGAGAGAGAAAGAGGAAAGGAGAGTGATTTGTTTACAGCAGGAAACAGTGTGGAGAGAGATTACTATAGAGAGCCTATACACTGAGGTGGAACAGTAAAATAATACCCGAAACAGAAAATCTGAAGGAACCCATCCTCCTTCTGAACCATCTCTGTGCCCTGAACCATCACAATCATATCAGTCCATCAAAGAGAAAGTGTTCAAAAACTAAGAAAGAGGCCACTGGCTAGTGCCTTCGGAAAGTATTCATCAGTCTACCCCATAATTGCAAATTAAAATAAAGGTTTTTAGACATTTTTGCTAATTTATAAAAAATGTAAAACTCAAATATTACATTTCAATAAATATTCAGACCCTTTACTCAGTACTTTGTTGAAGCATCTTTGGCAGTGATTTCAGCTGCGTGTCTTCTTCGGGTATGAAACTACAAGCTGCGTGTCTTCTTCGGGTATGACACTACAAGCTGCGTGTCTTCTTCGGGTATGACACTACAAGCTGCGTGTCTTCTTCGGGTATGACACTACAAGCTGCGTGTCTTCTTCGGGTATGACACTACAAGCTGCGTGTCTTCTTTGGGTATGACACTACAAGCTGCGTGTCTTCTTCGGGTATGACACTACAAGCTGCGGGTCTTCTTCAGGTATGACACTACAAGCTGCGTGTCTTCTTCGGGTATGACACTACAAGCTGCGTGTCTTCTTCGGGTATGACACTACAAGCTGCGTGCCTTCTTCGGGTATGACACCACAAGCTGCGTGTCTTCTTTGGGTATGACACTACAAGCTGCATTTCTTCTTCGGGTATGACACTACAAGCTGCGTGTCTTCTTTGGGTATGACACTACAAGCTGCATGTCTTCTTCGGGTATGACACTAAAAGCTGCATGTCTTCTTCGGCTATGACACTACAAGCTGCGTGTCTTCTTCGGGTATGACACTACAAGCTGCGTGTCTTCTTCGGCTATGACACTACAAGCTGCGTGTCTTCTTCGGGAATGACACTACAAGCTCCGTGTCTTCTTCGGGTATGACACTACAAGCTGCGTGTCTTCTTCGGGTATGACACTACAAGCTGCGTGTCTTCTTCGGGTATGACACTACAAGCTGCGTGTCTTCTTCGGATATGACACTACAAGCTGCGTGTCTTCTTCGGGTATGACACTACAAGCTGCGTGTCTTCTTCGGGTATGAAGCCACAATCTTAGCGCACCTGTATTTGGGGACTTTCTCCCATTCTTCTCTGCAGATCCTGTCAAGCTCTGTCAGGTTGGATGGGGAGCGCTGCTGCACGTCTATTTTCAGGTCTCTTCAGGTCTCGATCAGGTTCGTCCGGGCTCTGGCTAGACCACTCAAGGACATTCAGAGACTTGTCCCGAAGCCACTCCTGTATTGTCTTGGCTATGTGTTTAGGGACGCTGTCCTGTTGGAAGGTGAACCTTCACCCAAGTCTGATGTCCTGAGTGCTCTGGAGCAGGTTTTCACCAAGGATCTCTTCGTATTTTGTTCTGAAAAATATCCCAACAGCATGATACTGCCACCACCATGCTTCACCATAGGGATGGTGGCAGGTTTCCTCCAGATGTGACGCTTGGCATTCAGGCCAAAGAGTTAAATCTTGGTTTCATCAGACCAGAGAATCTTGTTTCTCATGGTCTGAGAGTCTTTAGGTGCCTATAGGCAAACTCCAAGCGGGCTGTCATGTGCCAGTTACTGAGGAGTGGCTTCCGTCTGGCCACTCTACCAAAAAGGCCTGAATGGTGGAGTGCTGCAGAGATGCTTGTCCTACTGGAAGGTTCTCCCATCTCCAAAGAGGAACTCTAGAACTCTGTCAGAGTGACCATCGGGTTCTTGGTCACCTCCCTGACCAAGTTTGGCCGGGCGGCCAGCTCTAGGAAGAGTCTTGGTGGTTCCAAACTTCTTCCATTTAAGAATGATGGAGGCCACTGTGTTCTTGGGGACCTTCAATAATGCTGAATTTTTTTGGTGCCCTTCCTCTGATCTGTGCCTCGACACAATCCTGTCTCAGCGCTCCAAAGACAATTCCTTCAACCTCATTGTTTGGTTTTGGCTCAGACATGCACTGTCAACTGTGAGACCTTATATAGACAGGTGTGTGCCTTTCCAAATCATGTCCAATCAATTGAATTTACCACATGTGGACTCCAATCAAGTTGTAGAAACATCTCAAGGGTGATCAATGGAAACAGGATGCAACTGAGCTCAATTTTGAGTTTCATAGCAAAGGGCCTGAATACTTATGTAAATAAGGTATTTCTGTTTTTTCTATTTAATACATTTGCAAAAATATCAAAAAATCGGATTTTGCTTTGTCATTATGGGGTAGTGTGGGTAGATAGCTGGGTAGATAGCTGTAGTGTGGGTAGATAGCTGAAGACGTTTTGTTGATTTAATCGATTTTAGAATAAGGCTGTAAAGTAACAAAATATGGAAAAAGTCAAGGGGTCTGAATACTTCCCGAAGGAACTGTAAGTCTCTAAGGTCTTAGTAAATGTTGAAGAATGTTTAGTTTATCTCTTATGTATGGTTAAATCGTTTTCTTCCTCTCAAATTAAGCAAAATGATACTCTTAGGTTATGCATGTTATGTGTCCGAAAAGCAGAGAAAAGATCAGGCCCTAAAGCAAGTCTTAACATACATAATTGAAAACTTCATTTCGTGGAGACTGGAGTATTGATTCTTTGTGAGATTAAGCCCCATTCCAGCCCCTCACTGAAGAGAGTCAGTCCTTTACAGCCTTCTTCCAGCCTACTGCCCCAGGGATGAACTACTGCTTTTAAAGACACTGGAGTGTAGGTCTGACTGGGGCTCAGTGGGACTAGAGAGAACTACTGTAGGTCTGACTGGGGCTCAGTGGGACTAGAGAGAACTACTATAGGTCTGACTGGGACTCGAGAGGACTACTGTAGGTCTGACTGGGACTCAGTGGGACTAGAGAGAACTACTGTAGGTCTGACTGGGGCTCAGTGGGACTAGAGAGAACTACTATAGGTCTGACTGGGACTAGAGATAACTACTGTAGGTCTGACTGGGGCTCAGTGGGACTAGAGAGAACTATTATAGGTCTGACTGGGACTCGAGAGGACTACTGTAGGTCTGACTGGGGCTCAGTGGGACTAGAGAGAACTACTATAGGTCTGACTGGGACTCAGTGGGACTAGAGAGAACTACTGTAGGTCTGACTGGGACTAGAGACAACTACTGTAGGTCTGACTGAGACAAGAGAGAACTACTGTAGGTCTGACTGGGACAAGAGAGAACTACTATAGGTCTGACTGGGACTAGAGATAACTACTGTAGGTCTGACTGGGACAAGAGAGAACTACTGTAAGTCTGACTGGGACTAGAGAGAACTACTATAGGTCTGACTGGGACTAGAGATAACGAGTGTAGGTCTGACTGGGACAAGAGAGAACTACTGTAGGTCTGACTGGGACTAGAGAGAACTACTGTAGGTCTGACTGGGACAAGAGAGAACTACTGTAGGTCTGACTGGGACAAGAGAGAACAACTGTAGGTCTGACTGGGACTAGAGATAACTACTGTAGGTCTGACTGGGACTAGAGAGAACTACTATAGGTCTGACTGGGACAAGAGAGAACTACTATAGGTCTGACTGGGACTGAGAGAAGTACTGTAGGTCTGACTGGGACTAGAGATAACTACTGTAGGTCTGACTGGGACGAAAGGAACTACTATAGGTCTGACTGGGACTAGAGAGAACTACTATAGGTCTGACTGGGACTAGAGAGAACTACTGTAGGTCTGACTGGGACAAGAGAGAACTACTGTAGGTCTGACTGGGACTAGAGAGAACTACTGTAGGTCTGACTGGGACTAGAGAGAACTACTATAGGTCTGACTGGGACAAGAGAGAAGTACTGTAGGTCTGACTGGGACGAAAGAGAACTACTATAGGTCTGACTGGGACTAGAGAGAACTACTGTAGGTCTGACTGGGACAAGAGATAACTACTGTAGGTCTGACTGGGACTAGAGATAACTACTGTAGGTCTGACTGGGGCTCAGTGGGACTAGAGAGAACTACTATAGGTCTGACTGGGACTCGAGAGGACTACTGTAGGTCTGACTGGGACTCAGTGGGACTAGAGAGAACTACTGTAGGTCTGACTGGGACTAGAGACAACTACTGTAGGTCTGACTGAGACAAGAGAGAACTACTGTAGGTCTGACTGGGACAAGAGAGAACTACTATAGGTCTGACTGGGACTAGAGATAACTACTGTAGGTCTGACTGGGACAAGAGAGAACTACTATAGGTCTGACTGGGACTAGAGAGAACTACTGTAGGTCTGACTGGGACTAGATAGAACTACTGTAGGTCTGACTGGGACTAGAGAGAACTACTATAGGTCTGACTGGGACTAGAGATAACGAGTGTAGGTCTGACTGGGACAAGAGAGAACTACTGTAGGTCTGACTGGGACTAGAGAGAACTACTGTAGGTCTGACTGGGACAAGAGAGAACTACTGTAGGTCTGACTGGGACAAGAGAGAACTACTATAGGTCTGACTGGGACTGAGAGAACTACTGTAGGTCTGACTGGGACAAGAGATAACTACTGTAGGTCTGACTGGGACAAGAGAGAAGTACTGTAGGTCTGACTGGGACTAGAGATAACTACTGTAGGTCTGACTGGGACTAGAGATAACTACTGTAGGTCTGACTGGGACGAAAGGAACTACTATAGGTCTGACTGGGACTAGAGAGAACTACTGTAGGTCTGACTGGGACAAGAGAGAACTACTGTAGGTCTGACTGGGACTAGAGAGAACTACTGTAGGTCTGACTGGGACTAGAGAGAACTACTATAGGTCTGACTGGGACAAGAGAGAAGTACTGTAGGTCTGACTGGGACGAAAGAGAACTACTATAGGTCTGACTGGGACAAGAGATAACTACTGTAGGTCTGACTGGGACTAGAGAGAACTACTATAGGTCTGACTGGGACTAGAGATAACTACTGTAGGTCTGACTGGGACAAGAGAGAACTACTGTAGGTCTGACTGGGACTAGAGAGAACTACTGTAGGTCTGACTGGGACTAGAGAGAACTACTATAGGTCTGACTGGGACAAGAGAGAAGTACTGTAGGTCTGACTGGGACGAAAGAGAACTACTATAGGTCTGACTGGGACTAGAGAGAACTACTGTAGGTCTGACTGGGACAAGAGATAACTACTGTAGGTCTGACTGGGACTAGAGATAACTACTGTAGGTCTGACTGGGACTAGAGAGAACTACTGTAGGTCTGACTGGGACAAGAGATAACTACTATAGGTCTGACTGGGACTAGAGATAACTACTGTAGGTCTGACTGGGACAAGAGAGAACTACTATAGGTCTGACTGGGACTAGAGAGAACTACTGTAGGTCTGACTGGGACAAGAGAGAACTACTATAGGTCTGACTGGGACTAGAGAGCACTACTGTAGGCCTGACTGGGACTAGAGAGAACTACTGTAGGTCTGACTGGGGCTCAGTGGGACAAGAGAGAACTACTGTAGGTCTGACTGGGACAAGAGAGAACTACTGTAGGTCTGACTGGGACTAGAGAGAACTAATATAGATCTGACTGGGACTAGAGATAACTACTGTAGGTCTGACTGGGAATAGAGAAGAAGTGCTGTAGGTCTGACTGGGACTAGATAGAACTACTGTAGGTCTGACTGGGACTAGAGAGCACTACTGTAGGTCTGACTGGGACAAGAGAGAACTACTATAGGTCTGACTGGGAATAGAGAGAACTACTATAGGTCTGACTGGGAATAGAGGTAACTACTATAGGTCTGACTGGGACTAGAGAGAACTACTGTAGGTCTGACTGGGACAAGAGAGAACTACTGTAGGTCTGACTGGGACAAGAGAGAACTACTATAGGTCTGACTGGGACAAGAGAGAAGTACTGTAGGTCTGACTGGGACTAGAGAGAACTACTATAGGTCTGACTGGGACTAGAGAGAACTACTATAGGTCTGACTGGGACTAGAGATAACTACTGTAGGTCTGACTGGGACGAAAGGAACTACTATAGGTCTGACTGGGACTAGAGAGAACTACTATAGGTCTGACTGGGACAAGAGATAACTACTGTAGGTCTGACTGGGACGAAAGAGAACTACTGTAGGTCTGACTGGGACTAGAGATAACTACTGTAGGTCTGACTGGGACTAGAGAGAACTACTGTAGGTCTGACTGGGACAAGAGATAACTACTGTAGGTCTGACTGGGACTAGAGATAACTACTGTAGGTCTGACTGGGACTAGAGAGAACTACTGTAGGTCTGACTGGGACAAGAGATAACTACTGTAGGTCTGACTGGGACGAAAGGAACTACTATAGGTCTGACTGGGACTAGAGAGAACTACTATAGGTCTGACTGGGACAAGAGAGAACTACTGTAGGTCTGACTGGGACAAGAGATAACTACTATAGGTCTGACTGGGACTAGAGATAACTACTGTAGGTCTGACTGGGACAAGAGAGAACTACTGTAGGTCTGACTGGGACTAGAGAGAACTACTGTAGGTCTGACTGGGACTAGAGATAACTACTGTAGGTCTGACTGGGACAAGAGAGAACTACTGTAGGTCTGACTGGGACTAGAGAGAACTACTGTAGGTCTGACTGGGACTAGAGAGAACTACTATAGGTCTGACTGGGACAAGAGAGAAGTACTGTAGGTCTGACTGGGACGAAAGAGAACTACTATAGGTCAGACTGGGATTAGAGAGAACTACTGTAGGTCTGACTGGGACAAGAGATAACTACTGTAGGTCTGACTGGGACTAGAGATAACTACTGTAGGTCTGACTGGGGCTCAGTGGGACTAGAGAGAACTACTATAGGTCTGACTGGGACTCGAGAGGACTACTGTAGGTCTGACTGGGACTCAGTGGGACTAGAGAGAACTACTGTAGGTCTGACTGGGACTCAGTGGGACTAGAGAGAACTACTATAGGTCTGACTGGGACTCGAGAGGACTACTGTAGGTCTGACTGGGACTCAGTGGGACTAGAGAGAACTACTGTAGGTCTGACTGGGACTAGAGACAACTACTGTAGGTCTGACTGAGACAAGAGAGAACTACTGTAGGTCTGACTGGGACAAGAGAGAACTACTATAGGTCTGACTGGGACTAGAGATAACTACTGTAGGTCTGACTGGGACAAGAGAGAACTACTATAGGTCTGACTGGGACTAGAGAGAACTACTGTAGGTCCGACTGGGACTAGAGAGAACTACTGTAGGTCTGACTGGGACTAGAGAGAACTACTATAGGTCTGACTGGGACTAGAGATAACGAGTGTAGGTCTGACTGGGACAAGAGAGAACTACTGTAGGTCTGACTGGGACTAGAGAGAACTACTGTAGGTCTGACTGGGACAAGAGAGAACTACTGTAGGTCTGACTGGGACAAGAGAGAACTACTGTAGGTCTGACTGGGACTAGAGATAACTACTGTAGGTCTGACTGGGACAAGAGAGAACTACTATAGGTCTGACTGGGACTGAGAGAACTACTGTAGGTCTGACTGGGACAAGAGATAACTACTGTAGGTCTGACTGGGACAAGAGAGAAGTACTGTAGGTCTGACTGGGACTAGAGATAACTACTGTAGGTCTGACTGGGACTAGAGATAACTACTGTAGGTCTGACTGGGACGAAAGGAACTACTATAGGTCTGACTGGGACTAGAGAGAACTACTATAGGTCTGACTGGGACTAGAGAGAACTACTGTTGGTCTGACTGGGACAAGAGAGAACTACTGTAGGTCTGACTGGGACAAGAGATAACTACTATAGGTCTGACTGGGACTAGAGATAACTACTGTAGGTCTGACTGGGACAAGAGAGAACTACTGTAGGTCTGACTGGGACTAGAGAGAACTACTGTAGGTCTGACTGGGACTAGAGATAACTACTATAGGTCTGACTGGGACAAGAGAGAAGTACTGTAGGTCTGACTGGGACGAAAGAGAACTACTATAGGTCTGACTGGGACTAGAGAGAACTACTGTAGGTCTGACTGGGACAAGAGATAACTACTGTAGGTCTGACTGGGACTAGAGATAACTACTGTAGGTATGACTGGGACTAGAGAGAACTACTGTAGGTCTGACTGGGACAAGAGATAACTACTATAGGTCTGACTGGGACTAGAGAGAACTACTATAGGTCTGACTGGGACTAGAGATAACTACTGTAGGTCTGACTGGGACAAGAGAGAACTACTGTAGGTCTGACTGGGACTAGAGAGAACTACTGTAGGTCTGACTGGGACTAGAGAGAACTACTATAGGTCTGACTGGGACAAGAGAGAAGTACTGTAGGTCTGACTGGGACGAAAGAGAACTACTATAGGTCTGACTGGGACTAGAGAGAACTACTGTAGGTCTGACTGGGACAAGAGAGAACTACTGTAGGTCTGACTGGGACTAGAGATAACTACTGTAGGTCTGACTGGGAAGAAAGAGAACTACTATAGGTCTGACTGGGACTAGAGATAACTACTGTAGGTCTGACTGGGACAAGAGAGAACTACTGTAGGTCTGACTGGGACTAGAGATAACTACTGTAGGTATGACTGGGACTAGAGAGAACTACTGTAGGTCTGACTGGGACAAGAGATAACTACTATAGGTCTGACTGGGACTAGAGATAACTACTGTAGGTCTGACTGGGACAAGAGAGAACTACTGTAGGTCTGACTGGGACAAGAGAGAACTACTATAGGTCTGACTGGGACAAGAGAGAACTACTATAGGTCTGACTGGGACTAGAGAGCACTACTGTAGGCCTGACTGGGACTAGAGAGAACTACTGTAGGTCTGACTGGGGCTCAGTGGGACAAGAGAGAACTACTGTAGGTCTGACTGGGACAAGAGAGAACTACTGTAGGTCTGACTGGGACTAGAGAGAACTAATATAGATCTGACTGGGACTAGAGATAACTACTGTAGGTCTGACTGGGAATAGAGAGAAGTGCTGTAGGTCTGACTGGGACAAGAGAGAAGTACTGTAGGTCTGACTGGGACGAAAGAGAACTACTATAGGTCTGACTGGGACTAGAGAGAACTACTGTAGGTCTGACTGGGACAAGAGATAACTACTGTAGGTCTGACTGGGACTAGAGATAACTACTGTAGGTATGACTGGGACTAGAGAGAACTACTGTAGGTCTGACTGGGACAAGAGATAACTACTATAGGTCTGACTGGGACTAGAGAGAACTACTATAGGTCTGACTGGGACTAGAGATAACTACTGTAGGTCTGACTGGGACAAGAGAGAACTACTGTAGGTCTGACTGGGACTAGAGAGAACTACTGTAGGTCTGACTGGGACTAGAGAGAACTACTATAGGTCTGACTGGGACAAGAGAGAAGTACTGTAGGTCTGACTGGGACGAAAGAGAACTACTATAGGTCTGACTGGGACTAGAGAGAACTACTGTAGGTCTGACTGGGACAAGAGAGAACTACTGTAGGTCTGACTGGGACTAGAGATAACTACTGTAGGTCTGACTGGGAAGAAAGAGAACTACTATAGGTCTGACTGGGACTAGAGATAACTACTGTAGGTCTGACTGGGACAAGAGAGAACTACTGTAGGTCTGACTGGGACAAGAGAGAACTACTATAGGTCTGACTGGGACAAGAGAGAACTACTATAGGTCTGACTGGGACTAGAGAGCACTACTGTAGGCCTGACTGGGACTAGAGAGAACTACTGTAGGTCTGACTGGGGCTCAGTGGGACAAGAGAGAACTACTGTAGGTCTGACTGGGACAAGAGAGAACTACTGTAGGTCTGACTGGGACTAGAGAGAACTAATATAGATCTGACTGGGACTAGAGATAACTACTGTAGGTCTGACTGGGAATAGAGAGAAGTGCTGTAGGTCTGACTGGGACTAGATAGAACTACTGTAGGTCTGACTGGGACTAGAGAGCACTACTGTAGGTCTGACTGGGACAAGAGAGAACTACTATAGGTCTGACTGGGAATAGAGAGAACTACTATAGGTCTGACTGGGAATAGAGGTAACTACTATAGGTCTGACTGGGACTAGAGAGAACTACTGTAGGTCTGACTGGGACAAGAGAGAACTACTGTAGGTCTGACTGGGACTAGAGATAATGAGTGTAGGTCTGACTGGGACTAGAGAGAACTACTGTAGGTCTGACTGGGACAAGAGATAACTACTGTAGGTCTGACTGGGACAAGAGAGAACTACTATAGGTCTGACTGGGACTAGAGATAACTACTGTAGGTCTGACTGGGACAAGAGAGAAGTACTGTAGGTCTGACTGGGACTAGAGATAACTACTGTAGGTCTGACTGGGATGAAAGGAACAACTATAGGTCTGACTGGGACTAGAGAGAACTACTATAGGTCTGACTGGGACTAGAGATAACTACTGTAGGTCTGACTGGGACTAGAGAGAACTACTGTAGGTCTGACTGGGACAAGAGAGAACTACTGTAGGTCTGACTGGGACTAGAGAGAACTACTGTAGGTCTGACTAGGACAAGAGATAACTACTGTAGGTCTGACTGGGACTAGAGATAACTACTGTAGGTCTGACTGGGACTAGAGATAACTACTGTAGGTCTGACTGGGACAAGAGATAACTACTGTAGGTCTGACTGGGACTAGAGAGAACTACTAAAGGTCTGACTGGGACTAGAGAGAACTACTGTAGGTCTGACTGGGACAAGAGATAACTACTGTAGGTCTGACTGGGACAAGAGAGAACTACTGTAGGTCTGACTGGG
This sequence comes from Oncorhynchus masou masou, assembly GCF_036934945.1. NCBI lineage: Eukaryota > Metazoa > Chordata > Actinopteri > Salmoniformes > Salmonidae > Oncorhynchus > Oncorhynchus masou. The sequence continues at coordinate 22,833,082 of NC_088240.1, read as the reverse complement.
ACTAGAGAGAACTACTGTAGGTCTGACTAGGACAAGAGATAACTACTGTAGGTCTGACTGGGACTAGAGATAACTACTGTAGGTCTGACTGGGACTAGAGAGAACTACTGTAAGTCTGACTGGGACTAGAGAGAACTACTGTAGGTCTGACTGGGACAAGAGAGAACTACTGTAGGTCTGACTGGGACTAGAGATAACTACTGTAGGTCTGACTGGGACAAGAGAGAAGTACTGTAGGTCTGACTGGGACTAGAGAGAACTACTGTAGGTCTGACTGGGACTAGAGATAACTACTGTAGGTCTGACTGGGACTAGAGAGAACTACTATAGGTCTGACTGGGACTGAGAGAACTACTGTAGGTCTGACTGGGACTAGAGAGAACAACTATAGGTCTGACTGGGACTGAGAGAACTACTGTAGGTCTGACTGGGACTAGAGAGAACTACTGTAGGTCTGACTGGGACTAGAGATAACTACTGTAGGTCTGACTGGGACTAGAGAGAACTACTATAGGTCTGACTGGGACAAGAGAGAAGTACTGTAGGTCTGACTGGAACTAGAGATAACTACTGTAGGTCTGACTGGGACTAGAGAGAACTACTGTAGGTCTGACTGGGACAAGAGAGAACTACTGTAGGTCTGACTGGGGCTCAGTGAGACTAGAGAGAACTACTGTAGGTCTGACTGGGGCTCAGTGGGACTCGAGAGAACTACTGTAGGTCTGACTGGGGCTCAGTGGGACTAGAGAGAACAACTGTAGGTCTGACTGGGACTAGAGAGAACTACTATAGGTCTGACTGGGACTAGAGAGAACTACTCTAGGTCTGACTGGGACAAGAGAAAACTACTGTAGGTCTGACTGGGATAAGAGAGAACTACTGTATGTCTGACTGGGACTAGAGAGAACTACTGTAGGTCTGACTGGGACTAGAGAGAACTACTATAGGTCTGACTGGGACTAGAGAGAACTACTATAGGTCTGACTGGGACTAGAGATAACTACTGTAGGTCTGACTGGGACAAGACAGAACTACTGTAGGTCTGACTGGGACTAGAGAGAACTACTGTAGGTCTGACTGGGACTAGAGAGAACTACTGTAGGTCTGACTGGGACTAGAGAGAACTACTGTAGGTCTGACTGGGACGAAAGAGAACTACTATAGGTCTGACTGGGACTAGAGATAACTACTGTAGGTCTGACTGGGACTAGAGAGAACTACTATAGGTCTGACTGGGACTAGAGAGAACTACTATAGGTCTGACTGGGACTAGAGAGAACTACTATAGGTCTGACTGGGACTAGAGAGAACTACTGTAGGTCTGACTGGGACTAGAGAGAACTACTATAGGTCTGACTGGGACTGAGAGAACTACTGTAGGTCTGACTGGGACAAGAGATAACTACTGTAGGTCTGACTGGGACAAGAGAGAAGTACTGTAGGTCTGACTGGGACTAGAGATAACTACTGTAGGTCTGACTGGGACTAGAGATAACTACTGTAGGTCTGACTGGGACGAAAGGAACTACTATAGGTCTGACTGGGACTAGAGAGAACTACTATAGGTCTGACTGGGACTAGAGAGAACTACTGTAGGTCTGACTGGGACAAGAGAGAACTACTGTAGGTCTGACTGGGACAAGAGATAACTACTATAGGTCTGACTGGGACTAGAGATAACTACTGTAGGTCTGACTGGGGCTCAGTGGGACAAGAGAGAACTACTGTAGGTCTGACTGGGACAAGAGAGAACTACTGTAGGTCTGACTGGGACTAGAGAGAACTAATATAGATCTGACTGGGACTAGAGATAACTACTGTAGGTCTGACTGGGAATAGAGAGAAGTGCTGTAGGTCTGACTGGGACAAGAGAGAAGTACTGTAGGTCTGACTGGGACGAAAGAGAACTACTATAGGTCTGACTGGGACTAGAGAGAACTACTGTAGGTCTGACTGGGACAAGAGATAACTACTGTAGGTCTGACTGGGACTAGAGATAACTACTGTAGGTATGACTGGGACTAGAGAGAACTACTGTAGGTCTGACTGGGACAAGAGATAACTACTATAGGTCTGACTGGGACTAGAGAGAACTACTATAGGTCTGACTGGGACTAGAGATAACTACTGTAGGTCTGACTGGGACAAGAGAGAACTACTGTAGGTCTGACTGGGACTAGAGAGAACTACTGTAGGTCTGACTGGGACTAGAGAGAACTACTATAGGTCTGACTGGGACAAGAGAGAAGTACTGTAGGTCTGACTGGGACGAAAGAGAACTACTATAGGTCTGACTGGGACTAGAGAGAACTACTGTAGGTCTGACTGGGACAAGAGAGAACTACTGTAGGTCTGACTGGGACTAGAGATAACTACTGTAGGTCTGACTGGGAAGAAAGAGAACTACTATAGGTCTGACTGGGACTAGAGATAACTACTGTAGGTCTGACTGGGACAAGAGAGAACTACTGTAGGTCTGACTGGGACAAGAGAGAACTACTATAGGTCTGACTGGGACAAGAGAGAACTACTATAGGTCTGACTGGGACTAGAGAGCACTACTGTAGGCCTGACTGGGACTAGAGAGAACTACTGTAGGTCTGACTGGGGCTCAGTGGGACAAGAGAGAACTACTGTAGGTCTGACTGGGACAAGAGAGAACTACTGTAGGTCTGACTGGGACTAGAGAGAACTAATATAGATCTGACTGGGACTAGAGATAACTACTGTAGGTCTGACTGGGAATAGAGAGAAGTGCTGTAGGTCTGACTGGGACTAGATAGAACTACTGTAGGTCTGACTGGGACTAGAGAGCACTACTGTAGGTCTGACTGGGACAAGAGAGAACTACTATAGGTCTGACTGGGAATAGAGAGAACTACTATAGGTCTGACTGGGAATAGAGGTAACTACTATAGGTCTGACTGGGACTAGAGAGAACTACTGTAGGTCTGACTGGGACAAGAGAGAACTACTGTAGGTCTGACTGGGACTAGAGATAATGAGTGTAGGTCTGACTGGGACTAGAGAGAACTACTGTAGGTCTGACTGGGACAAGAGATAACTACTGTAGGTCTGACTGGGACAAGAGAGAACTACTATAGGTCTGACTGGGACTAGAGATAACTACTGTAGGTCTGACTGGGACAAGAGAGAAGTACTGTAGGTCTGACTGGGACTAGAGATAACTACTGTAGGTCTGACTGGGATGAAAGGAACAACTATAGGTCTGACTGGGACTAGAGAGAACTACTATAGGTCTGACTGGGACTAGAGATAACTACTGTAGGTCTGACTGGGACTAGAGAGAACTACTGTAGGTCTGACTGGGACAAGAGAGAACTACTGTAGGTCTGACTGGGACTAGAGAGAACTACTGTAGGTCTGACTAGGACAAGAGATAACTACTGTAGGTCTGACTGGGACTAGAGATAACTACTGTAGGTCTGACTGGGACTAGAGATAACTACTGTAGGTCTGACTGGGACAAGAGATAACTACTGTAGGTCTGACTGGGACTAGAGAGAACTACTAAAGGTCTGACTGGGACTAGAGAGAACTACTGTAGGTCTGACTGGGACAAGAGATAACTACTGTAGGTCTGACTGGGACAAGAGAGAACTACTGTAGGTCTGACTGGGACTAGAGAGAACTACTGTAGGTCTGACTAGGACAAGAGATAACTACTGTAGGTCTGACTGGGACTAGAGATAACTACTGTAGGTCTGACTGGGACTAGAGAGAACTACTGTAAGTCTGACTGGGACTAGAGAGAACTACTGTAGGTCTGACTGGGACAAGAGAGAACTACTGTAGGTCTGACTGGGACTAGAGATAACTACTGTAGGTCTGACTGGGACAAGAGAGAAGTACTGTAGGTCTGACTGGGACTAGAGAGAACTACTGTAGGTCTGACTGGGACTAGAGATAACTACTGTAGGTCTGACTGGGACTAGAGAGAACTACTATAGGTCTGACTGGGACTGAGAGAACTACTGTAGGTCTGACTGGGACTAGAGAGAACAACTATAGGTCTGACTGGGACTGAGAGAACTACTGTAGGTCTGACTGGGACTAGAGAGAACTACTGTAGGTCTGACTGGGACTAGAGATAACTACTGTAGGTCTGACTGGGACTAGAGAGAACTACTATAGGTCTGACTGGGACAAGAGAGAAGTACTGTAGGTCTGACTGGAACTAGAGATAACTACTGTAGGTCTGACTGGGACTAGAGAGAACTACTGTAGGTCTGACTGGGACAAGAGAGAACTACTGTAGGTCTGACTGGGGCTCAGTGAGACTAGAGAGAACTACTGTAGGTCTGACTGGGGCTCAGTGGGACTCGAGAGAACTACTGTAGGTCTGACTGGGGCTCAGTGGGACTAGAGAGAACAACTGTAGGTCTGACTGGGACTAGAGAGAACTACTATAGGTCTGACTGGGACTAGAGAGAACTACTGTAGGTCTGACTGGGACAAGAGAAAACTACTGTAGGTCTGACTGGGATAAGAGAGAACTACTGTATGTCTGACTGGGACTAGAGAGAACTACTGTAGGTCTGACTGGGACTAGAGAGAACTACTATAGGTCTGACTGGGACTAGAGAGAACTACTATAGGTCTGACTGGGACTAGAGATAACTACTGTAGGTCTGACTGGGACAAGACAGAACTACTGTAGGTCTGACTGGGACTAGAGAGAACTACTGTAGGTCTGACTGGGACTAGAGAGAACTACTGTAGGTCTGACTGGGACTAGAGAGAACTACTGTAGGTCTGACTGGGACGAAAGAGAACTACTATAGGTCTGACTGGGACTAGAGATAACTACTGTAGGTCTGACTGGGACTAGAGAGAACTACTATAGGTCTGACTGGGACTAGAGAGAACTACTATAGGTCTGACTGGGACTAGAGAGAACTACTATAGGTCTGACTGGGACTAGAGAGAACTACTGTAGGTCTGACTGGGACTAGAGAGAACTACTATAGGTCTGACTGGGACTGAGAGAACTACTGTAGGTCTGACTGGGACAAGAGATAACTACTGTAGGTCTGACTGGGACAAGAGAGAAGTACTGTAGGTCTGACTGGGACTAGAGATAACTACTGTAGGTCTGACTGGGACTAGAGATAACTACTGTAGGTCTGACTGGGACGAAAGGAACTACTATAGGTCTGACTGGGACTAGAGAGAACTACTATAGGTCTGACTGGGACTAGAGAGAACTACTGTAGGTCTGACTGGGACAAGAGAGAACTACTGTAGGTCTGACTGGGACAAGAGATAACTACTATAGGTCTGACTGGGACTAGAGATAACTACTGTAGGTCTGACTGGGACAAGAGAGAACTACTGTAGGTCTGACTGGGACTAGAGAGAACTACTGTAGGTCTGACTGGGACTAGAGATAACTACTATAGGTCTGACTGGGACAAGAGAGAAGTACTGTAGGTCTGACTGGGACGAAAGAGAACTACTATAGGTCTGACTGGGACTAGAGAGAACTACTGTAGGTCTGACTGGGACAAGAGATAACTACTGTAGGTCTGACTGGGACTAGAGATAACTACTGTAGGTATGACTGGGACTAGAGAGAACTACTGTAGGTCTGACTGGGACAAGAGATAACTACTATAGGTCTGACTGGGACTAGAGAGAACTACTATAGGTCTGACTGGGACTAGAGATAACTACTGTAGGTCTGACTGGGACAAGAGAGAACTACTGTAGGTCTGACTGGGACTAGAGAGAACTACTGTAGGTCTGACTGGGACAAGAGAGAACTACTGTAGGTCTGACTGGGACTAGAGATAACTACTGTAGGTCTGACTGGGAAGAAAGAGAACTACTATAGGTCTGACTGGGACTAGAGATAACTACTGTAGGTCTGACTGGGACAAGAGAGAACTACTGTAGGTCTGACTGGGACTAGAGAGAACTACTGTAGGTCTGACTGGGACAAGAGAGAACTACTGTAGGTCTGACTGGGACTAGAGAGAACTACTATAGGTCTGACTGGGACAAGAGAGAACTACTATAGGTCTGACTGGGACTAGAGAGCACTACTGTAGGCCTGACTGGGACTAGAGAGAACTACTGTAGGTCTGACTGGGGCTCAGTGGGACAAGAGAGAACTACTGTAGGTCTGACTGGGACAAGAGAGAACTACTGTAGGTCTGACTGGGACTAGAGAGAACTAATATAGATCTGACTGGGACTAGAGATAACTACTGTAGGTCTGACTGGGAATAGAGAGAAGTGCTGTAGGTCTGACTGGGACTAGATAGAACTACTGTAGGTCTGACTGGGACTAGAGAGCACTACTGTAGGTCTGACTGGGACAAGAGAGAACTACTATAGGTCTGACTGGGAATAGAGAGAACTACTATAGGTCTGACTGGGAATAGAGGTAACTACTATAGGTCTGACTGGGACTAGAGAGAACTACTGTAGGTCTGACTGGGACAAGAGAGAACTACTGTAGGTCTGACTGGGACTAGAGATAATGAGTGTAGGTCTGACTGGGACTAGAGAGAACTACTGTAGGTCTGACTGGGACAAGAGATAACTACTGTAGGTCTGACTGGGACAAGAGAGAACTACTATAGGTCTGACTGGGACTAGAGAGAACTACTGTAGGTCTGACTGGGACAAGAGAGAACTACTGTAGGTCTGACTGGGACTAGAGATAACTACTGTAGGTCTGACTGGGATGAAAGGAACAACTATAGGTCTGACTGGGACTAGAGAGAACTACTATAGGTCTGACTGGGACTAGAGATAACTACTGTAGGTCTGACTGGGACTAGAGAGAACTACTGTAGGTCTGACTGGGACAAGAGAGAACTACTGTAGGTCTGACTGGGACTAGAGAGAACTACTGTAGGTCTGACTAGGACAAGAGATAACTATTGTAGGTCTGACTGGGACTAGAGATAACTACTGTAGGTCTGACTGGGACTAGAGATAACTACTGTAGGTCTGACTGGGACAAGAGATAACTACTGTAGGTCTGACTGGGACTAGAGAGAACTACTAAAGGTCTGACTGGGACTAGAGAGAACTACTGTAGGTCTGACTGGGACAAGAGATAACTACTGTAGGTCTGACTGGGACAAGAGAGAACTACTGTAGGTCTGACTGGGACTAGAGAGAACTACTGTAGGTCTGACTAGGACAAGAGATAACTACTGTAGGTCTGACTGGGACTAGAGATAACTACTGTAGGTCTGACTGGGACTAGAGAGAACTACTGTAAGTCTGACTGGGACTAGAGAGAACTACTGTAGGTCTGACTGGGACAAGAGAGAACTACTGTAGGTCTGACTGGGACTAGAGAGAACTACTGTAGGTCTGACTGGGACAAGAGAGAAGTACTGTAGGTCTGACTGGGACTAGAGAGAACTACTGTAGGTCTGACTGGGACTAGAGATAACTACTGTAGGTCTGACTGGGACTAGAGAGAACTACTATAGGTCTGACTGGGACTGAGAGAACTACTGTAGGTCTGACTGGGACTAGAGAGAACAACTATAGGTCTGACTGGGACTGAGAGAACTACTGTAGGTCTGACTGGGACTAGAGAGAACTACTGTAGGTCTGACTGAGACTAGAGATAACTACTGTAGGTCTGACTGGGACTAGAGAGAACTACTATAGGTCTGACTGGGACAAGAGAGAAGTACTGTAGGTCTGACTGGAACTAGAGATAACTACTGTAGGTCTGACTGGGACTAGAGAGAACTACTGTAGGTCTGACTGGGGCTCAGTGAGACTAGAGAGAACTACTGTAGGTCTGACTGGGGCTCAGTGGGACTCGAGAGAACTACTGTAGGTCTGACTGGGGCTCAGTGGGACTAGAGAGAACAACTGTAGGTCTGACTGGGACTAGAGAGAACTACTATAGGTCTGACTGGGACTAGAGAGAACTACTGTAGGTCTGACTGGGACAAGAGAAAACTACTGTAGGTCTGACTGGGATAAGAGAGAACTACTGTATGTCTGACTGGGACTAGAGAGAACTACTGTAGGTCTGACTGGGACTAGAGAGAACTACTATAGGTCTGACTGGGACTAGAGAGAACTACTATAGGTCTGACTGGGACTAGAGATAACTACTGTAGGTCTGACTGGTACAAGACAGAACTACTGTAGGTCTGACTGGGACTAGAGAGAACTACTGTAGGTCTGACTGGGACTAGAGAGAACTACTGTAGGTCTGACTGGGACTAGAGAGAACTACTGTAGGTCTGACTGGGACGAAAGAGAACTACTATAGGTCTGACTGGGACTAGAGATAACTACTGTAGGTCTGACTGGGACTAGAGAGAACTACTATAGGTCTGACTGGGACTAGAGAGAACTACTATAGGTCTGACTGGGACTAGAGAGAACTACTATAGGTCTGACTGGGACTAGAGAGAACTACTGTAGGTCTGACTGGGACTAGAGAGAACTACTGTAGGTCTGACTGGGACAAGAGATAACTACTGTAGGTCTGACTGGGACTAGAGATAACTACTGTAGGTCTGACTGGGACTAGAGAGAACTACTGTAGGTTTGACTGGGACTAGACAGAACAACTTTAGGTCTGACTGGTACTCAGTGGGACTAGAGAGAACTACTGTAGGTCTGACTGGGACTCAGTGGGACTAGAGAGAACTACTGTATGTCTGACTGGGACTCAGTGGGACTAGAGAGAACTACTGTAGGTCTGACTGGGAAGCAGTTGAAGAGCCTTTTAGTCCTAGAATTGGTGCTCCGGTACCGCTTGCCATGCGGTATCAGAGAAAACAGTCTATAACTTGGTGAAAAAGTAATTAAACAGATATAACTTGTAATGCATTAGAGCAAGGGTTGTAACGTAGGAGTTTAATCACCCATTTTAAAAGTTAGGTATTCTGGAGGGCCAGTAGGAGGCACTCTTTCCTCTGGTCTATAAAAAATTACCCAATGCCCCAGTGATTGGGGACACTGCCCTGTGTAGGGTGCCGTCTTTCGGATTGGACGTTAAACGGGTGTCCTGACTCTCTGAGGTCATTAAAAGATCCCATGGCACTTATCGTAAGAGTATGGGTGTTAACCATGGTGTCCTGGCTAAATTTCCAAATCTAGCCCTCAAACCATCATGGTCACCTAACAATCCCCAGTTTACAATTGGCTCATTCATCCCCCTCCTCTCCCCTGTAACTATTCCCCAAGTCGTTTCTGCAAATGAGAATGTGTTCTCAGTCAACTTACCTGGTAAAATAACGGATAGATAAATAAATAAAAATTCTGTCTGGCTGAGTTAGATGGTTGTCGTTCTATGTAACAGGAGGTAGTGGAACGATAGGGACAAGCATGTGTATGTGTTTGCCTCTCTTATCGGATAGTTGTCAAACACTTCTCTGCATGGTAATTGGAGAGTTTGTGTGTGCGTGTGTGATATACCGTTGAAGTCGGAGGTTTACATACATATTAGCCAAATACATTTCAACTCAGTTTTTCACAATTCCTGACATTTAATCCAAGTAAAAAATCTCTACTTTAGGTCAGTTACTTTAGGTCAGTTAATGTGAAATGTCAGAATAATAGTAGAGAGAATGATTTATTTCAGCAACATGATGCTGTCACCCCCGTGGTTTACGGTTGGGATGGTGTCACGTAGAGTAGGCCAGAAGGCTAAACTGGATAACCTAACCTCTATCAAAATAAAAAGATGGCGGAACCGCAAAAGTTCTTCTGTGCAAAGGTGTTTATTTACAAGTGATTCCGGAACAAAAATCAACGTCTACCTTATGGGACAGCTTAAAAACAATGCTGCCCCATCCACAGCTCAATCCAAACTGCCTCTCCATGACTGAAAGAGAGGCTCCTTTTGTAGGGCTAGCCCCTCCCCTCAGAACAATTAACCCTAATTAATTAATCAATTAACAATAGAAACCTACATTTTCCATGAACTAAACATACTAAAGTATATACATTGCAACACGGTTTTAAACAATATCACAACATAACATTTACAACATTACATCACTACTGACAATATCTTTCAATATGCCCATATGCATTAATGAGCCATTTGGGACAGGCACTATAAAGCCAACCCAATTCCCTTAGCTCGGGTCCTTTTCCAGCATACCCGGAAGCTACAGAGATGGAGAGAGAGGAACAGAACAAACAAACAATGCGCTCATCCACAATATTGATAAGTAAAATAATTATTGTATCTCTCAAATATGAACATTGACAAGTGTGAAATGCATGCACCAAGACAGAAGTTAATTTGTGTGTCGACCCATATTGTTAACTTATCTTATAATGGCGCAGGGAGGAGTGATGAATATGTGTGTGCGTTAAAGAACCAAATGCTGCCCGCGGCCAGTGACGGACTTCTACGTCACATTACCTTCCTCCTCTCCTGAAGCGACCATGTTCGGGAGCCTTGATAGGTAGTCCGCAGTAACGTTCTCTTTTCCTGCCTTGTGACGGACACAGAACCTGAAGGGCTGGAGCTCCAGATACCACCTGGTCACACGAGAATTCCGGTCCTTCATGGTCTGGATCCAGGTCAGTGCTCTGTGGTCCGTGTGCAGGTCAAATTCCCTCCCAAGAAGGTAGTAACGGAGGCTATCTAGGGCCCACTTTATAGCCAGGCACTCCTTTTCGATTGTAGAATACCTGGTTTCCCTGGGCAACAGCTTCCGACTCAGGTACAGCACAGGAAGCTCTTCTCCTGGCTCCCCTTGGGCCAGTACAGCTCCAATTCCTACAGCCGAAGCGTCCACCTGCACGAGAAATCTCTTCTGAAAATCAGGGGTCTGGAGAACAGGGAATGAGCACAGTCGTTTTTTCAGTGTCATGAAGGCTTCCTCACACTCCTCAGTCCACTTCACAGGGTTGCTGGCCCCCTTCGAAGTGAGGTTGGTCAGAGGGACAGCGATGGTCGAAAACTGTGGAATGAATCTCCGGTACCACCCTGCCAGACCTAGGAAGGACTTCACCTGTGTCTTGGTTCTGGGTTGAGGGCTATTCCAGATGGACTCCACTTTCTCCACCTGAGGCCGAACTTCACCCTTACCCAGCTGGTAACCCAGGTACTTTGTCTCCTGTTTCGCCCACTCACACTTCAGGAGGTTAAGCGTGAGGCCTGCTTCATGGATCTTCCCCAGGACTCTGCTAAGATGCTGTATGTGCTCCTCCCAGGAGTGGCTGTAGATCACCACGTCGTCCAAGTAAGCAGCACAGTAATCGTCACAGTCCTGGAGGACGTTGTCCATCAGCCTCTGGAAAGTCGCAGGGGCCCCATGAAGGCCAAACGGCATGACCTTGAACTGGAACAGGCCCATTGGCGTCCGGAATGCAGTGTAGGCCTTGGATTGTTCATCCAGGGGCACCTGCCAGTACCCTTTGCAGAGATCCAATGTGGTGATGTAATGAGCTCTACCTATTCTCTCCAGTAAGTCGTCAATGCGGGGCATGGGATAGGCATCAAACTGGGAGATGGCATTCACCTTACGGAAGTCCATGCAGACGCGCAAAGAGCCATCCTTCTTTGGGACAATGACAATAGGGCTGCTCCATTCACTTGAAGATGGCTCGACAACATCCATCTCCATCATGGTGTGGACCTCTTCCTTGAGGGCTACCACCAGCCTCTCAGGCACACGGTAAGGATGCTGGCGGACAGGGTTCTGGCCAGGTTTCAAACGAATGACGTGTTCTAGGACTTTGGTTCTTCCTGGTCTCTGACTGAAGAGGGCCGGATACTTGCCAAACAGCTGCTTCAGCTCATCTTGCTTGTCTTCTTCCAGGTGAGCCAGTATGACTTCTGCTCGTTCTTTCCATGCCTCTGTGACCCCATCCGACTCATCCTCTTCTACTCTGCGGACCAGAAAGGACTTTCCTTTGGAGAGTTCCTCTTTCTCCTCCCAGGCCTTGAGAAGGTTCACATGGTATGTTTGCTTCTTCTTACCCTTGTCCGGGTGCAGCACCTCATGGTCACTGGGTCCATCTTCCTCCCGATTAGGTACGGTCCTTGCCATTGCGCAAGGAGCTTGCTGGTAGACGAGGGAAGGAGGAGCAGGACTTTCTGTCCTGGCTCAAACTCTCTGTGGCGAGCGTGCTGGTCATAGCCTCTCTTCTGGGCCTTCTGGGCTTGCTGAAGGTTTGCTCTAGCTTCCTCTCGGTACCGTTCCAACCTGTCTCGCATCTGGAGGACATACTGGACAATCCCCTGTCCTGAGGTAGCTACTCGGGAACCTTCCCAGCACTTCTTCAGCAGGTCCAGTGGTCCTTGCACTGGCCATCCATAGAGGAGTTCGAATGGCGAGAAACCTGTCGATGCCTGAGGCACCTCCCTGTAAGCAAAAAGCAGAAAGGGTAACCACTTATCCCAGTCTTTACCAGTGTCAGCCACAAACTTCCTCAGCATGTTCTTGAGCGTTTGATTGAATCTCTCTACGAGCCCATCCGTTTGGGGATGGTAGGGAGTAGTCCTCAAGCCTTTAATGCCCAGCTGTCGGTGGAGTTGAACCATCAGTCGCGAGGTGAAGTTTGTCCCTTGGTCCGTCAGGATTTCATCTGGGATTCCTACACGAGAGAAGAGCTGAACAAGAGCACTGATTATTTTTGGAGTGGTTATGGAACGGAGTGGGAAGGCTTCTGGGAACCGGGTGGCATAGTCACAGATCACCAATATATACTTATAACCTGCACTACTCTTCTCCAAGGGTCCAACAATGTCCATTGCAATTCTCTTGAATGGGGTAGAGATAACTGGCAGTGAACATAGAGGAGCCCGTTCAGACCTACGGACAGCACTGGCTTTCTGGCACGTGGGGCATGATTTGCAGTATTTTTGTACATCAGTATACATGGAGGGCCAAAAGAAACGGGAGCCTAGCCTAAGATAGGTCTTATGTTGCCCTAGATGGCCTGCCCATGGAACTGTATGTGCAAGGTTGAGAACAAGTGGTCTACAGGTAGATGGCACCACCAACTTCCTGCTATCTGCCTCTGACCCAAGGTAGAGTATGTGGTTGTCTACTGTGTAAATCCCCCCACATGAAGATTGACTGTCCCCAGCTAAGGCCTTGTCAAACAAACATTTCAAGGTTGCGTCAGACTTCTGCAGTGTAGCAAAATTTTGTGGAACATCCCATTGCACCTCTAACCCAGACACATCAGCAACAGGTACAGGGGTTCCCACATACTTCTCAAGACGCCGCTGGCGGCGTGACTTTCTGGGCCCTTTGGTTCCCCCTCGCACAGACTATCACACAAGTCAGGCAGAGGTTGTAAACCAGCTTTGGCCTGGGCACGAGTGACAACTGAACATGCCATCTGAACATCAGACTGGCAAACTGACTGCCCATATAGCTGACCCCCACACTTCCCAACAGATCAGAGAGTACAGGCACATCCCTCCCCAAAATCATCTCAAAAGGTAGCTTCTCCATTACCCCAACTTTGAGGAGGTATTTCTGACCCTGAATCTCAACTGTGAGCTCAGCTGTGGGCTGCTGTGACTGGTCACCATGGACACATTGGATCAGTGTCTGATGACCATAATCAATGTCATTAAGAGGTACATTACCTTTTCTGATCAATGACAGGGAACTGCCGGTGTCAATCATTGCAGTAAGACTTTTACCATTCACTTTTACAGGTACCAAGCATGACCCTTCCTGAGTCTGTCTATTCTGAACACCATCCCCCTCTCTGGGTACATAACAGTAACCTGAGAGCTTGGATTTACGTAGCGGACACATTGAAGCTTTGTGCCCCTGCTGCCGGCAGTAAAAACAGGTCAGACCCCTCCCATCAGAGCGAACTGCATGATCCCTTACCTCCCTCCCAGACACATAACCCCCAGAGTTACCTCCACCATCTCTGGCGTTTCTGATGTCCCTTGTGTCTCTGAGACTCCTTGGAGCGGGTGCTGCAGGTTGTGGTGGGCCCCCTTTACGTGCATTAAGATACTGCAGTGCAAGCTTGGCCGCCATAAGCCCGTCCTTGGGCTCGTGCTCTCGGACCCAGGTTCGAATGTCGTGTGGTAGAACCTGTAGAAGTTGCTCGAGGATGATGACCTCCCCGATTTCGTCCTGTGTCTTCTCCCCCGGTCGAACCCATCGTCGGTAGAGACCCTTGAGGCGGTGGTACGTCTGTCGGCGACTCACCCGATGGCGTTGATGCAGCTCTGAAGCGTTGACGGTAGGTTTCCGGTGAGATGTCAAACTTCACCAGCAGCGCTTCCTTCAAGCCCTTGTAGACATTGGACAGCCCCTCATCCATTGCTGTGTAAGCCTCTAAGGCCTTGCCCGTGAGCAATGGGACAAGCCTGCAGGCCCACTCTACCTCAGGCCACTGCCACGTCTTAGCCATGCGCTCAAACCTCAGCAGATAGTTTTCAATGTCCTCCCCCTGCTGGTATGAGGGCATCTTTGGCTCCTTCCTCAGGAATGCTGGAAGATGGACATTAACACTGCTGGACTGGTCTCCTGGTACTGGCCTCATTACTGCTTGGGGTGCCTGCTGTGGAGTTGAAGTCCCTGCTGCATCGAGCCTTTGTCGTCCTGGTGTTGGAAGACCCAATCTTGGGCTCTCACTGACGAGTTCCGCCTGGTGGGGAGCTGTGAGGATAGATTGGCATAGGCCACGTAACTCCTGCTTGAGGTCTTCGTCCCTCCTCTCAAGGCAGGTGAAACGTTGCTGAAAAAGGGTTACCATGGTTGGGTGTGGTTCTGGTCCCCCAACTGCTCCTTCAGTCAGCAGCTCACCCAGTTCTGGTTGTCTTTGGCCCCGCGGTCGGGCTCCTAGTTTCTCATACTTGACCTCTTCTTCACCAGACGATTCCATGGTATTCCACCCCGGTTCAACTTCAGGTACCTTTTCTGACAGTTGATGCTGTTGCTGAGAACGCAATCCTGAACGCATTCCTTTACCTCTCTTGTTGGAATTCACTGCTTTGCGGTACGCCATCCCACCACTTCCACCATATGTCACGTAGAGTAGGCCAGAAGGCTAAACTGGATAACCTAACCTCTATCAAAATAAAAAGATGGCGGAACCGCAAAAGTTCTTCTGTGCAAAGGTGTTTATTTACAAGTGATTCCGGAACAAAAAACAACAGTACTGCCATCAACGTCTACCTTATGGGACAGCTTAAAAACAATGCTGCCCCATCCACAGCTCAATCCAAACTGCCTCTCCATGACTGAAAGAGAGGCTCCTTTTGTAGGGCTAGCCCCTCCCCTCAGAACAATTAACCCTAATTAATTAATCAATTAACAATAGAAACCTACATTTTCCATGAACTAAACATACTAAAGTATATACATTGCAACACGGTTTTAAACAATATCACAACATAACATTTACAACATTACATCACTACTGACAATATCTTTCAATATGCCCATATGCATTAATGAGCCATTTGGGACAGGCACTATAAAGCCAACCCAATTCCCTTAGCTCGGGTCCTTTTCCAGCATACCCGGAAGCTACAGAGATGGAGAGAGAGGAACAGAACAAACAAACAATGCGCTCATCCACAATATTGATAAGTAAAATAATTATTGTATCTCTCAAATATGAACATTGACAAGTGTGAAATGCATGCACCAAGACAGAAGTTAATTTGTGTGTCGACCCATATTGTTAACTTATCTTATAATGGCGCAGGGAGGAGTGATGAATATGTGTGTGCGTTAAAGAACCAAATGCTGCCCGCGGCCAGTGACGGACTTCTATGTCACAGATGGTGTTCTTTAGCTTGCAAGCCTCCCCCTTTTTCCCCCAAACATAACGATGGTCATTATGGCCAAACACTTTTATTTTGGTTTCATCAGACCAGAGGACATTTCTCCAAAAAGTATTATCTTTGTTCCCATGTGCAGTTGCAAACCGTAGTCTGTCTTTTCATGGCGGTTTTGGAGGAGTGGCTTCTTCCTTGCTGAGCAGCCTTTCAGGTTATGTTGATATAGGACTCGTTTGACTGTGGATATAGATACTTTTGTTCCTGTTTCCTTCAGCATCTTCACAAGGTCCTTTGCTGTTGTTCTGGGATTGATTTGCACTTTTCACACCAAAGTACGTTCATCTCTAGGATGTCGGGCTGTCGGGCCTTCTTCACGACTGCGCACGTGGGTGTGGAACATTTTAAGTTCTTACTGATTTGGACACAGAGGAACTTGAAGCTCTCGACCCCCTCCACTGCAGCCCCGTCGATGTGGATGAGGTCGTGCTAGCTTCCCCGTCTCCTGTAGTCCACGATCCGCTCCTTGGTCTTACTTTTACGGCTAGGGGTTCCGCTATAGCGGAACGTTTCGACCAACATCCGGTGAAATTGCAGAGCTCAAAATTCAAAATAAATTATTATCAACCTGCAAAGCGCGACACAAAACTCAGAAATAACTATATAATTCATGCCTTACCTTTGAAGATCTTCTTCTTTTGGCACTCCAATATGTCCCATAAACATCACAAATGTTCAATTAATTCTGTCGTTATATCCCCAAAATGTCAATTTATTTGGCGCATTTGATTCAGAAAAACACAGGTTCCAACTCGCCCAACATGACTACACATTATCTAATAAATTACCTGTAATCTTGGTCCAAACATTTCAAACAACTTTCCTAATACTAACTTTTCTAAACTTCAGGTATTTTAAAACGTAAATAATCAATCAAATTTAAGACGGAATAAACCGTGTTCAATAGCGGATAAAATTAAAGTGGAGCGAGCGCTAGGTCGCGCGCCCCAATCATAACAGTACACTAGACTCGACACTCATTCTGAACAGTCATACTTCTTCATTACTCAAAAGAAAAACAGCAACCAATTTCTAAAGACTGTTGACATCTAGTGGAAGCCATAGGAACTGCAACCAGATGCCTCAGAAATCTAAATTCCCATAGAAAAACAATTGAAAACACAGTCACCTCAAAAAAAAAGAAATCCTGGATGGTTTGTCCTCGGGGTTTTGCCTGCCAAATAAGTTCTGTTATACTCACAGACATAGTTGTAACAGTGTTATGAACTTTAGAGTGTTTCCTATCCAAATCTACCATTTACATGCATATCCTAGCTTCTGGGCCTGAGTAGCAGGCAGTTTACTTTGGGCATGCTTTTCATCCGGACGTGAAAATACCACCCCCTATCCCAAACAGGTCACTGACCTCTTCCCTGTAGGATGTCTCATCATCGTCGGTGATCAGGCCTACCATCGTTGTGTCAACAGTACAGGAGGGGACCAAACACATACCCCTGTGGGGCCCCGTGTTGAGGGTCAGTGTGGCGGAGGTGATGTTGCCTACCCTCACCATCTGTTAGTTAAATTAACCATTACAGGCCACAGGGTGCCTGGGATATAATACACATGTTGGCTGGCTGAGGAGAGGGTGAGAGGGCAAGCATTGAATAGACAGACTTACTATCCTAAAGCCCGGTGTCTTCTCAAAACTCATCCCCTTTCAGTACATTTGCAAACGTCCATTGCTATCAGGGTATAAACTGATGGTTATACTGTAAAAGTTAAAGGCCCTTAGATTTTATAACTTTCTTGTGACCCACAAGATACATAACACCGATGTTCGTTCTTACAAGCCCTTCTCTCTAGACTATTTAGTATTTTATGTAGTATGAAGGGCTCTAAAAGTTATTAGCAAAAACCTGGCAGTGTCTCTGAAATTCATGATCACTGTATTAAAGTGGATCCACATCTGACAGCATTTCTTCCTTTATGTCTTCAGTCTTAGTTTGTTAACGTTTGTTTGAATGCACACACACACACACACACACACACACACACGCACACGCACACGCACACGTCTTACTATACTTGTGAGGAATTTTTGGGGACCAACAATTGATTCCCATTCACAATCCTATTTTCCCTAACCATAAACCCTCAACCTAACCTTAACCCCTAACCCCAATACTAACCCTAACCCCGAAGTCTAAAATAGCCTTTTTACAAGGGAGGACCGGAAAAATGTCCTCACTTCTCTGAATTTTTGTTGGTTTACTGGTTTCTGGTTCTTGAGTACAGTAAAACGTGTACACACACATATGCACACTCCTCAATCCACATAGCCACTACTTTTAGGTCTCTTTGATCCTCCAAAGACATTGTTAGCTGAGAGACTGACAGACTGAGAGACTGTAGTCTGGTCACGGGAGAGTTGGCTCAGCACTTCACAGTTTGGCAGAGGACTGAAAGGAGTCTCTCTCTCTGTCTCTGTGTGTGTGTGTGTCTGTCTGTCTGTCTGTCTGTCTGTCTGTCTGTCTGTCTGTCAGGCCTGGAGGCTGATCATTCATCTTCCTCACCATGCGGTTGGATGAACATGCAACTTGTCTGCTTCTAATCAGTCTGAATATCAACACTCACTTGGATGAACTAACATCGACCCTTTTAATTATGGAACACACTTTTTAACACTTTATCTGCTTGTTAGGTGTGCATGCAAAGCAATGCACACATCTAGATTTCTGACATACTCATATTATTATTATTTGATTTCTTCCGCTCACTCTAGCGCTTAAACGACATAAGCTATTAACACATAACCAACTTCCAAATGCACATACTACACCAACTTATATTGTTTGAGAATATATTTGGTATATTATTAATTATTTTTGTACAACAACAATTATTTAAATAAGCTCCCTATGGCAATAAAAGTGCCATAGACTTACATGGAAAATGTGGTCATTTGGGTATTTAAGTTATCGCCATTTAAGTTATCAAGGTTGAGATTTAAGCCAAACCAAGGTTGAGATGTTTAGATTGACCCACCTTAGACTGCTTGAATTGATCATTTTTGTAACATTTATACTTTTTGAACTATAACCATTTTTTCCCCCAACTCTTTTTATTGGCATTTTCTTTCACGGTTACAATAAACAATGTTTGAAATACAGTATATTGCGCATGTGTTTTTATACATCCAATACATATGATTTTTTTAAATCAGGTAGGAATGTATTAGCCCATAGGAAAATATAAAGTACCCAAGTAATACTTTCATAACGAAGCATACATTAGGAACAACAAACTACACACTAAAAAAAATAAATACTAAAAAATAAATACAAAATAGAACATGGCTAGTCTTCAAAACGAATAGAAAAATTATAATAGTAAGACAGACTAATATTAAACACTCACAAAGGTAGATGAGCTAAATACAAAGCTCAGGCATGCAGTTTACTGTAGAGTCGAGGACATTAGAGTGTCTTTACATAGGTAAAGAAAGGTTCCAACATTCTGTAGAACTTGTCAGAAGAACCCCGTAGGGTATATTTAATCTTCTCCAATTTACTCAAGTGTAAGACATCTTTAATCCACACATTTTAAATATTAATGGTAAGTATTTGGATTCGCCACTGCACAAGCTGTCAACGCCAAACTAATGTTGAGATGTTCAGACTGACCCAACTTACACTGAACGAATATATAAACGCAACATGTAAAATGTTGGTCCCATGTTTCATGAGCTGAAATAAAAGTTCCCAGAAATGTTACATGTGCAAAAAAAGCTTATTTCAAACAGAGATGTTTTTCACAAATTTGTTTACATCCAGGTTAGTGAGCATTTCTCCTTTGCAAAGATAATCCATCCACTTGACAAGAAACTAATTAAACAGCATGATCATTACACAGGTGCACTTTTTTTGTGCTGGGGACAATAAAAGGCCACTCTAAAATGTGCAGTTTTGTCAAACAACACAATGTCACAGAGTTTAGAGGGAACAAGCAATTGGCATCCTGACTGCAGGAATGTCCACCAGAGCTGTTGCCTTAGAATTGAATGTTCATTTCTCTACCATAAGCTGCCTCCAACCTCGTTTTAGAGAATTTGGCAATACGTTCAACTGGCCTCGCAATCGCAGACCGCGTGTATGGCGTCATGTGGGTGAGCGGTTTGCTGATGTCAACGTTTTGAATGGAGGCAGTGGGGTTATGGTATGGGCAGGTATAAGCTATGGACAAAGAACATAACTGCATTTTATTGATGGAAATTTGAATGCAATGTGATGAGATCCTGAGGCCCATTGTCGTGACATTCATCAGCAGCCATCGCCTCATGTTTCAGCATGATAATGCACAGTCCCATGTCGCAAGGATCTGTACACAATTCCTGGAAGCTGAAAATGTTCCAGTTCTTCCAGGGTCTGCATACTCACCAGACATGTCACTCATGAGCATGTTTGGGATGCTCTGGATCGACGTGTATAACAGCGTGTTCCAGTTCCCGCCGATATCCAGCAACTTCACACAACCATTGAAGAGGAGTGGGGAAACATTCCATAGGCCACAATCAACAGCCTGATCAACTCTATGTGGAGGAGATGTGTTGTGCTGCATGAGCCAAATGGTGGTCACACCAGAGGGTGACTGGTTTTCTGATCCACGCCCCTACTTTTTAAAGTATCTGTGACCAACAGATGCACATCTGTATTCCCAGTCATGTGAAATCCATAGATTAGAGTCTAATTTATTTATTGCACAGTAAATTCTTTGAAATTGTTGCATGTTGCATTTATATATTTGTTCAGTATAGATAGATTGTATTCAGACTTTTGATCATATTTATAATTTTTTTAATTAGAACATTTTGAAATGTGCATAAATTAACATGGATTTGAATTAGAACCACAATAATACAGTGGTAGCTATTTAAAATGGGCCTACTACCTTGGCCAATTAAGCTATAAGCCCAACTTTAAAAGATTCAGGTTATCCTAACATCAAATTCTTTGAGAACTTAATCAACTATAACTAGATCAATTAGCATAAATTATAATTCAATAATTCACCAACAGTAACTGTTGAACTGTTCAAGCTGGAGACACCAAACTAACTTCAACATGTTCAGGCTATTATAACTTAAAATTCTTACAAACTTTTTTCAACTATAAATATACAAATGTGCATAAATTAGCATAAAATAACCAACCAACAGTAACTCTTGAACAATTCAAGCCAGACACCAAACCAACTTCTTATATTCAGTCTAACATAACTTCAAATTCTTAAACACTTTTATCAACTATAATTATATAAATGTGCATAAATTAGCATAAAATAATCAACCAAGAGTAACTCTTGAACCGTCCAAGCTAAAGACACCAAACCAACTTCAGGCTCTCGTAACTTCAAATTCTTAAACACTTTTATCAACTATAATTATATAAATGTGCATAAATTAGCATAAAATAATCAACCAAGAGTAACTCTTGAACCGTCCAAGCTAAAGACACCAAACCAACTTCAGGCTCTCGTAACTTCAAATTCTTAAAACTTTTCCCACTATAATGATACAAATGTATATACAGTGCCTTGCGAAAGTATTCGGCCCCCTTGAACTTTGCGACCTTTTGCCACATTTCAGGCTTCAAACATAAAGATATAAAACTGTATTTTTTTGTGAAGTTTGCTGCACTGAAAGTAAAGGGGCTGAATAATTTTGCATACTCAATTTTTCAGTTTTTGATTTGTTAAAAAAGTTTGAAATATCCAATAAATGTCGTTCCACTTCATGATTGTGTCCCACAATTTCTTAAAGATATCCATAAAAAGTGTTGTTTCAAGTTTGCCACAAGCCACCTGGGAGACACACCAAACATGTGGAAGAAGGTGCTCTGGTCAGATGAAACCAAAATGGAACTTTTTGGCAACAATGCAAAACGTTATGTTTGGCGTAAAAGCAACACAGCTCATCACCCTGAACACACCAACCCCACTGTCAAACATGGTGGTGGAAGCATCATGGTTTGGGCCTGCTTTTCTTCAGCAGGGACAGGGAAGATGGTTAAAATTGATGGGAAGATGGATGGAGCCAAATACAGGACCATTCTGGAAGAAAACCTGATGGAGTCTGCAAAAGACCTGAGACTGGGACGGAGATTTGTCTTCCAACAAGACAATGATCCAAAACATAAAGCAAAATCTACAATGGAATGGTTCAAAAATAAACATATCCAGGTGTTAGAATGGCCAAGTCAAAGTCCAGACCTGAATCCAATCGAGAATCTGTGGAAAGAACTGAAAACTCCTGTTCACAAATGCTCTCCATCCAACCTCACTGAGCTCGAGCTGTTTTGCAAGGAGGAATGGGAAAAAAATTCAGTCTCTCGATGTGCAAAACTGATAGAGACATACCCCAAGCGACTTACAGCTGTAATCGCAGCAAAAGGTGGCGCTACAAAGTATTAACTTAAGGGGGCTGAATAATTTTGCACGCCCAATTTTTCAGTTTTGGATTTGTTAAAAAAGTTTGAAATATCCAATAAATGTCGTTCCACTTCATGATTATGTCCCACTTGTTGTTGATTCTTCACGAAAAAATACAGTTTTATAACTTTTGAACCGTTCAAGATAGAGACACCAAAGCAACTTTCACAGGTTCAGGCTATCCTATCCTAATAGTCAATTCACACTCTAGCACGCTAGCCTGCACACCACATTTTCTTCAGGAAATGTACTTTTCTAGTTCCATTTCATTTCTCCAAGTGTAACATTAAAATGCAAGGTTATATTGTTCCCACTGTTTGCCATTACTGATAGCAGTTTTCTCAGTAGTAACTATGTAACTGTAATACCAATGTGTTTTTATGCATCAAGGAGACACATTCAAATCAAATCAAATTGTATTTGTCACATACACATTGTTAGCAGATGTTAATGCGAGTGTAGCGAAATGCTTGTGCTTCTAGTTCCGACAATGCAGTAATAACCAACAAGTAATCTAACTAACAAGTCCTAATCTACTGTCTTATACACAGTGTAAGGGGATAAAGAATATGTACATAAGGATATATGAATGAGTGATGGTACAGAGCAGCATAGGCAAGATACAGTAGATGGTATCGAGTACAGTATATACATGTGAGATGAGTATGTAAACAAAGTGGCATAGTTAAAGTGGCTAGTGATACATGTATTACATAAGGATGCAGTCGATGATATAGAGTACAGTATATAGGTATGCATATGAGATGAATAATGTAGGGTAAGTAACATTATATAAGGTAGCATTGTTTAAAGTGGCTAGTGATATATTTACAACATTTCCCATCAATTCCCATTATTAAAGTGGCTGGAGTTGAGTCAGTGTCAGTGTGTAGGCAGCAGCCACTCAATGTTAGTGGTGGCTGTTTAACAGTCTGATGGCCTTGAGATAGAAGCTGTTTTTCAGTCTCTCGGTCCCAGCTTTGATGCACCTGTACTGACCTCGCCTTCTGGATGATAGCGGGGTGAACAGGCAGTGGCTCGGGTGGTAGATGTCCATGATGATCTTTATGGCCTTCCTGTAACATCGGGTGGTGTAGGTGTCCTGGAGGGCAGGTAGTTTGCCCCCGATGATGCGTTGTGCAGACCTCACTACCCTCTGGAGAGCCTTACGGTTGAGGGCGGAGCAGTTGCCGTACCAGGCGGTGATACAGCCCGCCAGGATGCTCTCGATTGTGCCTCTGTAGAAGTTTGTGAGTGCTTTTGGTGACAAGCCGAATTTCTTAAGCCTCCTGAGGTTGAAGAGGCGCTGCTGCGCCTTCTTCACGATGCTGTCTGTGTGAGTGGACCAATTCAGTTTGTCTGTGATGTGTATGCCGAGGAACTTAAAACTTGCAACTCTCTCCACTACTGTTCCATCGATGTGGATAGGGGGGTGTTCCCTCTGCTGTTTCCTGAAGTCCACAATCATCTCCTTAGTTTTGTTGACGTTGAGTGTGAGGTTATTTTTCTGACACCACACTCCGAGGGCCCTCACCTCCTCCCTGTAGGCCGTCTTGTCGTTGTTGGTAATCAAGCCTACCACTGTTGTGTCGTCCACAAACTTGATGATTGAGTTGGAGGCGTGCGTGGCCACGCAGTCGTGGGTGAACAGGGAGTACAGGAGAGGGCTCAGAACGCACCCTTGTGGGGCCCCAGTGTTGAGGATCAGCGGGGAGGAGATGTTGTTACCTACCCTCACCACCTGGGGGCGGCCCGTCAGGAAGTCCAGTACCCAGTTGCACAGGGCGGGGTCGAGACCCAGGGTCTCGAGCTTGATGACGAGCTTGGAGGGTACTATGGTGTTGAATGCCGAGCTGTAGTCGATGAACAGCATTCTCACATAGGTATTCCTCTTGTCCAGATGGGTTAGGGCAGTGTGCAGTGTGGTTGAGATTGCATCGTCTGTGGACCTATTTGAGCGGTAAGCAAATTGGAGTGGGTCTAGGGAGTCAGGTAGGGTGGAGGTGATATGGTCCTTGACTAGTCTCTCAAAGCACTTCATGATGACGGAAGTGAGTTCTACGGGGCGGTAGTCGTTTAGCTCAGTTACCTTAGCTTTCTTGGGAACAGGAACGATGGTGGCCCTCTTGAAGCATGTGGGAACAGCAGACTGGTATAGGGATTGATTGAATATGTCCGTAAACACACCAGCCAGCTGGTCTGCGCATGCTCTGAGGGCGCGGCTGGGGATGCCGTCTGGGCCTGCAGCCTTGCGAGGGTTAACACGTTTAAATGTTTTACTCACCTCTGCTGCAGTGAAGGAGAGACCGCATTTTTCCGTTGCAGGCAGTGTCAGTGGCACTGTATTGTCCTCAAAGCGGGCAAAAAAGTTATTTAGTCTGCCTGGGAGCAAGACATCCTGGTCCGTGACTGGGCTGGATTTCTTCCTGTAGTCCGTGATTGACTGTAGACCCTGCCACATGCCTCTTGTGTCTGAGCCGTTGAATTGGGATTCTACTTTGTCTCTGTACTGACGCTTAGCTTGTTTGATAGCCTTACGGAGGGAATAGCTGCATTGTTTGTATTCAGTCATGTTACCAGACACCTTGCCCTGATTTAAAGCAGTGGTTCGCGCTTTCAGTTTCACACGAATGCTGCCATCAATCCAAGGTTTCTGGTTAGGGAATGTTTTAATCGTTGCTATGGGAACGACATCTTCAACGCACGTTCTAATGAACTCGCACACCGAATCAGCGTATTCGTCAATGTTGTTATTTGACGCAATACGAAACATGTCCCAGTCCACGTGATGGAAGCAGTCTTGGAGTGTGGAGTCAGCTTGGTCGGACCAGCGTTGGACAGACCTCAGCGTGGGAGCTTCTTTTTTAGCTTTTGTCTGTAGGCAGGTATCAGCAAAATGGAGTTGTGGTCAGCTTTTCCGAAAGGGGGCGGGGCAGGGCCTTATATGCGTCGCGGAAGTTAGAGTAACAGTGATCCAAGGTTTTTCCGCCCCTGGTTGCGCAATCGATATGCTGATAAAATTTAGGGAGTCTTGTTTTCAGATTAGCCTTGTTAAAATCCCCAACAACGATGAATGCAGCCTCCGGATAAATGGTTTCCAGTTTGCAAAGAGTTAAATAAAGTTCGTTCAGAGCCATCGATGTGTCTGCTTGGGGGGGGATATATACGGCTGTGATTATAATCGAAGAGAATTCTCTTGGTAGGTAATGCGGTCTACATTTGATTGTGAGGAATTCTAAATCAGGTGAAGAGAAGGATTTGAGTTCCTGTATGTTATTCAGAGGAATATCAGATCAAAATACAAGGTGTTTTTTCAGGAGCTGTTTCAACAGTGTGATATAAATCTGTCTGGTCAGTCTCCACCATGTTACCCCACCCTTCCTTTGAAATATCTGTGTGTGTGTGTTTATTAAGAGCCAAGGAACCAAGAGAGGCGGTCTCAAGATGGCTCAGATTAGCTATACTGGGTCTGACACACTATTTTGTTGGCTGAGACTGAACACCTACTCTGAGTCAATGGAGCCTCACTGTACCAGGTGTGTTTATACCTGCTCTCCTGAGTGTGCCCATCTTAATTAACGACAACAGAACAACCAGGGGAGAAGAAACATCATCAACGAGAACACTGAACATTACTCTGTTCATTATCTGCTCCGCTCCCTCTCTCTGCTAGCTCTCTCTGCTCCCTCCCTCTCTCCCTCCCTCATTTCCCCTCCATGTAGGTAGCTAGCTAATGTATGTTTCTGTCTCAGGGAGAGAGAGATTTTAGTTCCATTCCGGGCCTGACAGACAGCAGCAGACGTCTCTGTGGGGGGGATGAAAGGTCTTTATACACTAGGGATCCTAAGGTCACCTTTGACAATGTGAAGAAAGGACAAATGCCAAGAAAAAAAAAGAAAAAAAACTTTGCTTTGTGTGTAGGTGTGTGCATGCTTTTGTGAGTATGTATGTATGTGTGTGTGTGTGTCTGTGAGTGAGAGTGTGTGTGTCTTAGACAGCAGGGTCCAGTCGATGATCTCCCAGAGGAGGATGTTTGGTATGCTGGCGGCACTGCTCTCTTCACAAGGCTCCGGCAGGGAAAGGCTGTTTCTGTGTTCATAAATGGACATTTAACCATAAATACTGAGGTCCTCCATGTGTGTAATATCCCCCTTTTAAAATCCTACTGTATAAGATCTTGCCATTAATCAGATTGTGTAGGGAGATATCCATCACATCAAAACAAATAGAAGGAATACATAGTGGACCTCCATCCCACAACCCCCACACACAGAAACCCCAGCTGGCAGATCGATAGGAGCCAGTGGCCAGCTGTGAGTGAATAGAATTTAAAGAGCCTCTCATCACAACCTATAAGGATCCAGAGGGGCGGGACTCAGGTCAATCAAATCAATCAAATGTATTTATAAAGCCCTTTTTACATCAGCAGATGTCACAAAGTGCTTATACAGAAGCCTAAAACCCCAAAGAGAAAGCAATGCAGGTCCCATCAATCATCTCTCCCATCTCTCAGAAAGAAGCCCGATTGGCTGATGGCCACTTATCTTACTCCGTCCCCTTATACAGCCTCTGTGTTTGTCTGTATGCTCTGATTTAGGTAACTTTGACTGGAAGTTTAGCATATCTGAAATGTGGATTGTGCACAATCTGTCTTCTTCTGTTTGGTCACCATACAGTATAATAATGCACCATACATACAGTGGGACAAACAAGTATTTAGTCAGCCACCAATTCTGCAAGTTCTCCCACTTAAAAAGATGAGAGAGGCCTGTAATTTTCATCATAGGTACACTTCAACTATGACAGACAAAAATGAGAAAAGAAATCCAGAAAATCACATTGTAGGATTTTTAATGAATTTATTTTCAAATTATGGTGGAAAATAAGTATTTTGTCACCTACAAACAAGCAAGATTTCTGGCTCTCACAGACCTGTAACTTCTTCTTTAAGAGGCTCCTCTGTCCATAGGCGACGTTGTTGCTGGTGATGTCTGGTGAGGACCTGCCTTTACAACAGGCCTACAAGCCCTCAGTCCAGCCTCTCTCAGCCTATTGCAGACAGTCTGAGCACGGATGGAGGAATTGTGCATTCCTGGTGTAACTTGGGCAGTTGTTGTTGCCATCCTGTACCTGTCCCGCAGATGTGATGTTCGGATGTACAGATCATGTGCAGGTGTTGTTACACATGGTCTGTCACTGCGAGGACGATCCCTGTAGCACTGTCTTAGGCGTCTCACAGCATGCCTAAGGCACGTTCACGCAAATGAACAGGGATCCTGGGCATCGTTCTTCTGGTGTTTTTCAGAGTCAGTAGAAAGACCTCTTTCGTGTCCTAAGTTTTCATAACTGTGACCTTAATTGCCTAACGTCTGCAAGCTGTTAGTGTCTTAACGATCGTTCCACAGGTGCATGTTCATTAATTGCTTATGATTCATTTAACAAGCATGGGAAACAGTGTTTAAACCCTTTACAGTGAAGATCTGTGAAGTTATTAGGATTTTTACCAATTATCTTTGAAAGACAGGGTCCTGAAAAAGGGACATATATTGTTTTTGCTGAGTTTAGTTTTCACTTAATACTTTGGGATGCTGGTGCTATGTTGGATTTTATGACACACATTTTTTTACCCAAACCTTGTGTCAATTGAAGCTTATCCTCAATACTGACAAAACTAAACGAATGGTGTTTTCTAAATCAAGAAATAGACCTCTGAACCTTTCACCTATTACTATCTGTCAGGGCAAGGAGATTGAGGTTGTAACCTCATATAAATATCTTGGAATTTTAATTGATGACAGCCTCTCTTTTAAATTGCATATTCAACAACTTACAACAAAAAAATTGAAGCTGAAGTTGGGATTTTATTTTAGGAATAAGGCCTGTTTTTCTTTTGAAGCCAGAAGGAGGCTAGTATCAGCTACATTTATGCATTTACTAGACTATGGGGATATTTTATATATGAATGCTTCCGCTCACTGCACTTTGTATACAAGGGTTGGCTGGCCTTCTGTAGTCACGAGGCTCAGTCACTGGTTTGGGTTTGCTACCTTTTTATTTGGGCATTTTTATTGTTCAGAAATGTGGTGGGTACTCTCTTCGTTCGCTGGACTTTATACTGCTAACTGTTCCAAATGTCCCAACTGAATTTGGTAAAAGGGCTTTATGTACTTTGCGCCATCGGCTTGGAACACCTTACAAAATACTTTTAAACTGGAAGAACTTGTCCCGATTGGTGTTTTTAAATCACTGATGAAGGATTTTGAGGCTGATTCCCTGACCTGTCAATGTTTTTAATTTGCTGTTTTTGATTTTGTTATACTCGTGTGAATTCTATGGTTTTTACTAGATTACTTGTAGTTTTTCATGTTGTCTGTCATTTTTGTAATGACTTGGTGCTGCCTCTCTTGGCCAGGACTCTCTTGAAAATATATTTTAAATCTCAATGAGCCCTTCCTGGTTAAATAAAGGTTAAATAAAAATAAAAATGAGGGTTGCCAGATTGGTATAAAAAGCTGTATTTGTCTGATTTTTGTTGTTTTATCGAATTAGGTATTTTATTGAGGAATGGGGATACATTTTCATGATGGGAAATTAATGAATCAATAAATGTGGGGAAATAGAAGACCTGCAAAAAAATGGGTTTGGTTTAAAAAGGAGGCAGGACTATGATCAATTAAACCATGTCAATGCAGTTAAACGAGTTCATGTAAAATAATGAATAATGTTGGCTTACACTTATGGCACTTCCAAGGCCGTTTCATGATTATTATTACGGTCGTGTCAATCATGTTACATACTTAGGCATATGCCAGCATTGTAGTCCTACCACCTCTGCCCAGAGGCCTACTAGGCTTTCATGGCAACAGCCGTTAGAGCTCACTTTGCCACGTATGAGCCCTGGTTAGAGATCCTGTTGCAGCTTTCACTTTTTTTATGCTACACTGGTGCCAGCTTTGGGATCATGTCCATCTCACGTCTAGTTATCTGATCTAGTGTTGGGAAGAATTCTGACCGAAACTAAATGGAAAGTGCTATGCCATTCAGAAGAAAATCCTCTGTGACTAGACATTTACATAAGTTATCTTACCAGTGTGGACCCAAAACAAACACATTTTACACATTTACAAACTACCAGTTTAAAGTGTTATTACATCCATGGTGTTCTTTTTTTATTTCTTTTAATTTTTATTTAACCTTTATTTAACTAGACAAGTCAATTTAGAACAAATTCTTATGTACGACGGCCTACCAAAAGCCAAAAGGCCTCCTGCGGGGACAGGGGCCTGGGATTAAAAATACAAACATAAGACTAAATACATCAGACAAGAGAGACACCACAACACCACATAAAGAGAGACCTAAGACAACAACACCTCATGGCAGCAACACATGACAACACAGCGTGGTAGCAACACATGACAACAACACGGTAGCAACACAACATGGCAGCAGCACAACATGGTAGCAGCCCAAAACATGGTACAAACATTATTGGCCACAGACAGCAGCACAAAGGGCAATAAGGTAGAGACAACAATACATCACAGGAAGTAGTCACAACTGTCAGTAGGAGTGTCCATGATTAAGCCTTTGAATGAAGAGATGGAGATTAAACGGTCCAGTTTGTGTGTCTTTGGCAGCTTGTTCCAGTCGCTAGCTGTGACCCAGAAATGAGTGTGCTTTGGGGACCTTTAACAGAATATGACTGGCAAAATGGGTGTTGTATGTGGAGGATGAGGGCTGCAGTAGGTATCTCAGATAGATTAGCTTCAGTCACTCCCCCCTATCTAATAACCTGACAGTGATCCACATCATATGGATAGAATAATGTAAGTGTGTTATACAGCAAAACACAACTAATCTTTTTTTAGGACGCAAACCAGAAACATGAATCACTGTTGATCAGTGGAGTAAAGTACTGAAGTAAAAATACTTTAAAGTACTACTTAAGTAGATTTTTTGGGGTATCTGTACTTTACTTTACTATTTCTATTTTGACAACTTGTACTTTTACTTCACTACATTCCTAAAGAAAATAATGTAATTTTTACTCCATATATTTTCCCTGACAACCAAAAGTACTCATTACATTTTGAATGCTTAGCAGGACAGGAAAATGGTCCAATTCAAGCACTTATGAAGAGAACACGTGGTCATCCCTACTGCCTCTGGCCTGGCAGATTCAATAAACACATTATTTTGTAAATAATGCCTGAGTGTTGGAGTGTGCCCCTGGCTATCCATACATCTTAAAAACAAGAAAATGGTGCCATCTGTTTTGCTTAATATAAGGAATTTATTTATGTATTTATAATTGTACTTTTACTTTTGATACTTAAGTATATTTTCACAATTATATTTACTTTTGATATTTAAGTCAATTTAAACCCAAATACTTTTAGACTTTAACTCAAGTAATATTTTACTATTTTAATTGGTGACTTTTCAGTAACTTTCTATTAAGGTATCTATACTTTTACTCAAGTATGACAATTGGGTAGTTTTTCCACCACTGCTGTTGATCCATCCTGTTCTGATCTAATCAGATGAATGTAAGATTTCCTACCGCCTAGAATCAAGGCCTTTCCCACTCATGAAGGACAATGCTACAGTAGGCCCCTCTTGGTTCCCATTGGCGAAGACTGAACTCAAGTTAGGGATTATATGTCAGACTCTTCTATACCACTATTACCAACATCTTATACCCCATAGGTTGTAAATAAACCCTTTTAAAGTTGATATAACTTAGCCTTGTATAAAATGCATTATGAAAGAAATGGTGTAATGTACAGTGCCTTCGGAAAGTATTCAGACCCCTTGACTTTTTCCACATTTTGTTACGTTACAACCTTATTCTAAAAGGGATTAAATAGTATTTTTCCCTCATCAATGTACACACAATACCCCATAATGACAAAGCAAAAACAGTTATTTTTTTACATTTTTGCAAATGTAAAAAAAAAAATAATATGACATTTACATAAGTATTTAGACCCTTTACTCAGTAGTTTGTTGAAGCACCTTTGGCAGTGATTACAGCCTTGAGTCTTCTTGGGTATGACACTACAAGATTGGCGCACATGTATTTGGGGACTTTCTCCCATTCTTCTCTGCAGATCCTCTCAAGCTCTGTCAGGTTGGATGGGGAGCGTTGCTGCACTCTTATTTTCAGGTCACTCCAGAGCTGTTCAATCTGGTTCAGGTCCAGGCTCTGGATGGGCCACTCAAGGACATTCAGAGACTTGTCCCAAAGCCACACCTGTGTTGTCTTGGCTGTGTGCTTAGGGTCATTGTCCTGTTGGAAGGTGAACCTTCACCCCAGTCTGAGGTCCTGAGGGCTCTGGATCAGGTTTTCATCAATTATCTCTCTGTACTTTGCTCCATTCATCTTTCCCTTGATCCTGACTTGTCTCCCAGTCCCTGCCATTGAAAAAAATCCCCTCAGCATGATGCTGCCACCACCATGCTTCACCTTAGGGGTGGTGCCAGCTAGGGTTGCAAAGGGTCCGAAACTTTCTGGTAAATTTCCGGAATATTTCCAGAAATATTCCATCGGAAGTTAAGCCCGGGAATTTGGGGAAAAATTGCTTATAACAGTGAACCTTTTGTGGGATACACAGAAGGCAATTATAGGTCTTGCGGCATATTTTGGTTAAACTATCCTCAATTCAATGGAATTGCAACCCTCTGCATGCACAGTGCAATCTTCCATTACATGTGCAGCTGATTCTCAAGATCTTGCACACTAATGAGATGCTATTGAGGACTGCATGCTTTCTGGTAAGTTTTGATTACAATACTGGGTGGGGTGAATATATAAATAGTAGGCTACAGCAAAGTGTGTTTAAATCATTTCTAACTTGTTAACAATTTCTGCTAGTTAGTTTTTGCTACCATGTGTATTTTAGCTTGCTTGAGCCTGCTAACTGAGGAGTGTTAATTCAACTGTTTCCATACACGTTTCATTTTAAAACATTTATCTTACAAAGGAGCTTTATAACTTCTTAGTGATCCCTTCTCGCACAAATCCCGTTAACGGGATTGATTTGACAACACCCAGTGAAATAGCAGCGCACCAAATTCAAAAACAGAAAGTTATACATCAGTTTAAAGATAATTTATTGTTAATCCAGCCACAGTGTCAGATTTCAAAAAGGCTTTACGGCAAAAGCAAACCATGCTATTATCTGAGGACAGCAACCCTTCAAACAAACACATGAAAATCATAATTCAACACTCCAGGCGCGACACAAAAGTCAGAAATAACTATATAATTCATCCCTTACCTTTGAAGATCTTCTTCTTTTGGCACTCCAATATGTCCATTAAACCTCACAAATGGATCTTTTGTTCGATAAATTTTGTCATTATATCCCCAAAATGTTAATTTATTTTGCGCGTTTGATTCAGAAAATACACCACGCAACATGACTACAAAGTATCTAATAAGTTCCCTGTAAACTTGATCCAAACATTTCAAACAACTTTCCTAATCCAACTTTAGGTATTTTTAAACGTAAATAATCGATGCAATTTAAGACGGTATAAACTGTGTTTAATACCGGACGAAAATAAAGTGGAGCGAGCTTTCAGGTTGCGCGCCCCAACCACAACAGTACACTTAGCTATCCACCCAGAGAGGAAAAAGTTTTAAAAGTTTTAGAAACTTCTGAGTGTTTGTTATCCATATCTACTAATTACATGCATATCCTAGCTTCCGGGCCTGAGTAACAGATAGTTTACTTTGGACACACTTTTCATCTGGACGTGAAAACAGTGCTCCCTAGCCTTAAGAAGTTTTAATCTAACTGCTTCATTATTTATCTGTACATGGAATTGTATTTGGGATTTTTTTACTCCTTTTTTCTAATCTTTTCACTGCAGTTTAATGTGGAAGGAAAAGCTGTGTACATTTGAAAATACTGTGCAAAATCATATGTGAAGAATGCAACAAAGATGCAGAATCATCTGGCCAAATGCATAAAGTTCCCTCAGTGCTCACAACAAGCAACCTCTGACAAAAGTCCCTCTACTTCTATTCGAGGTGAAAATGATGAATCAGACACCTTATCAATAGCTCATGGTCCTCCTGGAATCAGAAGTTTTTTTTACTCAATGAAGGAACATAGTCAGAGAAATGATAATGAATGTCAAGCTATGTATGCAACTGCTTCACCTCTGATGCTCACAGGCAATGTGTATTGGAAGTGATTTCTGAATGTTCTTTGACCAGCATACACCCCTCCAACCACACACCATGGCACTGAAAACAATGGATACACTCTACAAGAGAGCCAAGGAAAAGGTTAGGTATGTGAAGGGTCATCAAGTTATAGCAGCAATCTACATCACCAAGCAAAGTGAGAAGAATAAGAGCACCACATTGAAGCTGCCCAGCAACACCAGTTGGAATGGTGATGCCATCATGTTTGACAGTCTCCTGGAGGGGAAGGAGTCTCTCCAAGAAATGGCCATATCACAGTCTGTCGATATGGACAGCCCCATCAAGAGGATCCTCCTGGATTATGAATTTTGGGAGAAAGTGGTAAGCAGCCTGAAACTCCTGAAACCTATAGCAGTAGCCA
Organism: Oncorhynchus masou masou; assembly: GCF_036934945.1. NCBI lineage: Eukaryota > Metazoa > Chordata > Actinopteri > Salmoniformes > Salmonidae > Oncorhynchus > Oncorhynchus masou. The sequence continues at coordinate 22,799,263 of NC_088240.1, read as the reverse complement.
TTGCAGGGATTGAGGGAGACAATGCCATCCTGTCTGATGTTCAGACTCTGCTTGCCCACTTCACTGTTGCTCCAAGCAGAGAAAGCATGAAGACTTCTGCCTGAGGCTTTTTGAGCCTGACAACAAGCCATCCTCAACAAGGTTGGAAAGTGACAGTGAAGATGAGGCCTCAGAGTCTGATGTTCAAGACGTGGACATTGAGGAGGTCCAGGTAGAAGAGTTTCTAGTTTCTAGACCATCATTTTACAGATGTTGAAAATGTTTTTGGGAGATGCGATGGATCATTGGGGATCATTCAATATCATTCCTTCTAGACTGATTTAGTGACCAACAGTTTTTATATGGTCTTTCAAGACTGATTTAGTGACCAACTGTTTTTATATGGTCCTTCCAGACTGATTTAGTGACCAACTGTTTTTATATGGTCCTTCAGGACTGATTTAGTGACTAACAGTTTTTATATGGTCCTTCTAGACTGATTTAGTGACCAACTGTTTTTATATGGTCCTTCTAGACTGATTTAGTGAGCAACTGTTTTTATATGGTCCCTCTAGACTGATTTAGTGACCAACTGTTTTTATATGGTCCTTCTAGACTGATTTAGTGACCAACTGTTTTTATATGGTCCTTCCAGACTGATTTAGTGACCAACTGTTTTTATATGGTCCTTCAGGACTGATTTAGTGACCAACAGTTTTTATATGGTCCTTCTAGACTGATTTAGTGACCAACTGTTTTTATATGGTCCTTCCAGACTGATTTAGTGACCAACTGTTTTTATATGGTCCTTCTAGACTGATTTAGTGACCAACTGATTTTATATGGTCCTTCTAGACTGATTTAGTGACCAACTGTTTTTATATGGTCCTTCTAGACTGATTTAGTGACCAACTGTTTTTATATGGTCCTTCCAGACTGATTTTGTCAGGATTTGGTCAGGGTTGTTCCGGTTTTTGGTCACTAGATGCCCCCATTGTGCTTTTTGACCTTTTGCTTTCCCTTGATCCCCATTATTATTTGCACCTGTGCCTCGTTTTCCCTTATTGTATTTAAACCCTTAGTTTCCCTCAGTTCTTTGCTCTGTGTTTGTATGTTAGCACCCAGCCCTAGTATTCTGTGTACTCTTGTTGATCCCGGTGGACGCTCTTGTGGAATTCTGTTTTTTTGTTCTTGTTTATTTATTTTTGAGTATATTTTGAGGCTTTTTATGCTTTACCTACCACCTTGTGGATTTACCTTTTTGTCTTGGAGGATTACCTTGTGGATTACCTTGTTCTTGTGGAATTCCTTTTGAGGTTGTGGAGTTACATGTTTTCCCGAAGGACTTCACTTTTTACTTTATTAAATACACCGTCTCAAGTACTGCTGTGTCTGCCTCATCTTCTGGGTTCTGCTGACTATTCGTGGCTCAGTTGGTTAAGTGACTGTTTCTCACTCCGGAGACCTGGGTTCGTAACCGGGTCCTGACAGATTTAGTGACCAACTGTTTTTATATGGTCCTTCTAGACTGATTTAGTGACCAACAGTTTTTATATGGTCCTTCTAGACTGATTTAGTGACCAACAGTTTTTATATGGTCCTTCTAAACTCATTTAGTGACCAATGTGTTAACAGCCCAATATTGTAAATCAACCAGGTTGTCACTGAAATAATTAGAATATAATACTATTATAATAATACTATTATATTCTAATTATTTCAGTGACAATCTGGTTGATTAACAATATTGGGCTGTTAACACATTTGTTGTTTCATACAAATAAATGTGGGACACAAAAAAAGGCCGCGTAGAACACCATTGCACATCAAGCATTGCTCTAATAACCTTCAAAAGATTGTTCTGAAGTTTGCAAAAATGTGTTTCTTTTCACACTAATTAAGCCACACAAAAACACACACAAAAATGCACCTAATCTGACATACTTTTTCTAAATATTTGCATGAATTGAGTGTGAGATTGTGTTGGTTTGACAGATACAGTTATGCTGTCCATAGATTTGTCAGTATAGCCTAATCCTCCAATACTGTCACCATGCACTCCATAAATACCTCCGTGTCTGGGAAGGGCTTGGTGTGTGTGGTTAAAACCCGGGCTCATATTGAGTGAGGGTATACCATACCCTTTGTTAAAGAAAAGGGGAAAAAGGATACCTATTGTTAGCTTTATATTTTGAAATAAATAAAAAGTATCTAGACAATATAAATTGTTCAATTACAATGCTTAACTCCTTGATGGCTTTATGCTAGAAACAAGTTATAAAATACCCACAAAAGCCTCGACTCTGATGCGTATGGGGATATATTGATTCCTAACTATGACATTCTGAAGCTGAGCTGTGGCTATAAATAATGGAGGAGACTTTGCTATCCCTATTAATTCAGTTTTTCACTTTCTGAAAAGAGAAGATGTTTAAACCCAGGCAGCTTTTAGAGAAGCATTTCTGTTGTTGGGTTAAGCAATGGACTAGTAGCCAGCAGTTGAAGCTTAAATTGTTCTGGGTTGGTAGAGCCTCTGTCTGGGTAGAAAGGTAGCTATTGAAAGTGCCATGCTTTGATTAATAAGGATGTCTAATATTTCATTATTTGCAAACAACTGTTTCGTTGCAAACAAGACACTCTGCTTTGACATTGTGGAAATGTGGTAAGAATGCCTATTTCCATGTCAATTCTTCCCTGAAACTTATAATCTCATTATCTACCTTTATTTTCAAACTTATTCAGAGGACATTTTCTCTTGATTGCAATCTGTTTTCCCCCAATCAATGCACAAAGAAATATAAAACTAATTTAATAGAGACATTGGTGATTTTATCCGTGTAATTAGATTGTCACGTTCTGACCTTAGTTCTTTTATTATGTCTTTGTTTTAGTATGGTCAGGGTGTGAGTTGGGTGGGCTGTCTATGTTCCTTTTTCTATGTTTTGGGATTTCTGTGTTTGGCCTGGTATGGTTCTCAATCAGAGGCAGCTGTTTATCGTTGTCCCTGATTGAGAACCATATTTAGGTAGCCTGGTTTCACTTTTGAGTTGTGAGTGATTATTTTCTGTGTTAGTGTTTGTTACCACACGGGACCGTTTCGTTTCAGAGGAAGACGACAAACGTTACACAGATCGAAAAAAAAATGTTATTATTGTTATTATTGAACTGATTATATAGCCTACTAACCGGATGTGTAAAAAAGTGTGTTTAATTTGCCTATCAATTGGGCCACTATTATCTTCTGTTCTGCCAACTATTAGCTGAGAAAAAATTGCCCTGAGGCCAAACCTATTGCTAACCCCTGCTGTACACTAACTAGCCTATTATAGTTTAGTGGGGATATGAGGGCAGTGGCCATTTTTTGTCTCTCTTAGGGTGGCAGAATGTCCAGGGCACATAATTTTTGGGGGTGCGCATCTGTGAGAAGTCGCATACCGGGAAAAAATTAAATCTACTTTCACCCCTGGGGCCAAATAAAACAACCTCTGACTTCTTATCATTGAGTCGGAGAAAATTGTCAGACATCCAACATTTGCTGTCAGCAAGACATTTGTGAAAGGTAGCTGCACTAGCTTGGTCACTGGGTCTGATTGGTAAATATAGCTGTGTGTTATCTGCATAGCAGTGAAACTCAATGTTATGATTGCGGAAGATGTCACCAAGGGGAAGAATGTAAAGGTAAAAAAGGATGGGGCCCAGAATTTACCCTAAGGAACATCATGGTGAATAAGTGCTGGGGAAGATACTGAACTACCACATAGATATTACCTGAACCAGTGATGGGCAATGCCAGAGATTCTCATCCACCTCTCCAGCTGGTCAACAAGGATGTTATGATCAGTAGTATCAAACGCGGCACTGAGATCCAAAATAACTAGAATATTGCATTCACTCGCATCTAAAAGGGTAATTTCTGACTTTCAATGAAGCCGTTTCTGTGGTGCGAAGTGAGCGGAAGTCTGACTGGAATCTTTCAAAAAAGTTGTTCAAACTCAAATAAGCTTATACACTCATACTAAATATGATCCGAAAATTGATTGTAGGATAGAGAAGAGACAGAGATGCTACTCTCTTCCTACGCTACGGTCAACACTCATCTGCTCCAAATTAACTACAATGTAACTGTGTGAGGGAAAATGTTAGAGCAGCCAAGCCCAAATACCACCCCCTAAAGTTCACACTGAGACGAGAGAGAGAATGAGAGCGATAGGAAGAGCAAGAGACAGCTACTTTAGAAATGGTCTATGCTTTGACATTTTATCAAATTGTTCATAAGTGAAAATATCCATGCAGAAAATTAATCATCAACCAAAGAACCCCCCACTCGTCAGAGTTGTCTGAAATTGACAGACTCAGGTCCAAATAGTATTTGTTTTCTTTCTTTATCTGATTTAGCTTCCCCAGCATAATGGAAGCAATGGAATAGTCTCAAAAGTGCAAAATATGTCAACCTGACACAGATTAAGCTATATCAAGCACACCTCAAATATCTCAAAGGCCTAAAAGGTGACAGGCATAGGTTTATTAAAAACAACAAATATTTAGGCATGTGGCAGAATATATCTTCATTAAATTATATATATATATAACAAAAAAATAATGCAACATGTAAAATGTTGTTCCCATGTTTCATGAGCTGAAATAAAAGGTTCCAGAAATGTTCCATTCACACAAAAAGCGTATTTCTCTCAAATGTTATGCACAACTTAGTTTACATTTCTGTTAGTGAGCATTTCTCCTTTGCCAAGATAATCCATCCACCTGACAAGTGTGGTACATCAAGAAGCTGAATAAACAGCATGATCATTACACATGTGCACCTTGTGCTGGGGACAATAAAAGGCCACTCTAAAATGTGAAGTTTTGTCACACAACACAATGCAGTTTTGAGGGAGCGTGCAATTGGGATGCTGAATGCAAAAATGTCCAACAGAGCTGTTGCCACAGAATTTGATGTTCATTTCTCTACCATAAGGCACCTCCAACATTGTCTTAGAGAATTTGGCATGACGTCCAACCGGCCTCAACAGCAGACCACGTGTAACCATGCCAGTCCAGGACCTCCACATCCGGCTTCTTTACCTGTGGGATCATCTGAGACCAGACACCCAGACAGCTGAAGACACTGAGGAGTATTTATGTGTGTAGTAAAGCCCTTTTGTTGGGAAAAAAATATTCTGATCGGCTGGGCCTGGCTTCCCAGTGGGTGGGCCTATGCCCTCACAGGCCCATCCATAGCTGCTCCCCTGCCCATTCATTTGAAATCCATAGATTAGGGCCTAATTTATTCATTTAAATTGACAGATTTCCTTATATGAACTGTAACCCAGTAAAATCTTTGAAATTGTTGCATGTTAAGTTTATATTTTGTTCAGTGTAGTTTATTATACCGGTTCTTTGGGATTTTCTAAATAGATCAACAATTCCACATTGAACACTACATGGTGATGAATTATGGACACGACATCTGTTTGGTGAGTATTCTGATGAAAATACGCTCTGCCATTATCAAACTAATGTTTTTGCATATTTTCAGTGGAATCTGTATATGTTTATGTGGGCTATAGCCTAGGCTAACCAAATATAAATTGCACTTGCAGTTGCACTTGCAGAACAGTAAAATATTTGAAATTGTTGCATGTTGTGTTCATATTGTTGTTATATAAGTACAATCATTACACTCAAATAATGAGTATAACATGGAATCCTCAAGGGATAGGGTAACTTTCTAAACATGGGCATTTTTTATTTGATTTTACCTTTATTTAACTAGGCGAATCAGTTAAGATCAAAATGTTATTTTCAATGATGGCCTAGGTACAGTGGGTTAACTGCCTTGTTCAGGGGCAGAACGACAGAGTTGTACCTTGTCAGCTCGGGAATACGATCTTGCAACCTTTCGGTTACTAGTCCGATGTGCTACGCTGCCTACCCAAAATGTAGATAGCTAGAGAGTGAGAGAGACATTGAGTGATCATTACAGATCTAGCTAGCTATGTCTGGATATAAATGCCTACAAGTTGCGGTGCAATCGGCTGCTCAAACAGGCATGGGCTGGGGAAAGGTTTGTATTTCTTGCCAAAAGACGAACATAGAAGAAAGTTTTGGACGGAGGCAGTAAGGCGAGAGAAGTTTACACCATCAAAAGGCTCAGCCTTATGCAGTCACATCCTCAAAACTGACTTCATGTACAACCCCGACCAGCTGGGGAAATTACAGTTCACTCCAGGGAAAAAAACGCCTTAAACGTGATGCGGTCCCCATTGTTTTTGTTTTTAAAAACACAACAGAGATGACCAGATAATCCAGGGCCGTCGTGTAGGCTAACATACTGTCCTTTACTTTTGTTGAGAAATATCCCTTGATTCGCTGGTAGGGTGTGGGGAAATTAAAAGTTGCATGCTCACAATTATTAAGTGGAAACTGGGGGATGACCTGTTTTGGTTAGTGATCATTTGTAGTGTCTCTCTATTTGCCCTCAGTATTGACTCTTTTCACCCTTCTGAATGTGTAAAGGATCCATATGTTGGTCTTAAATATGAACACAGAAATACAGGACATTTTGAACTCTTATTATGGTGGTGATTTGACAGAATTCCTGTCTTGGTCTTGACTGACTCGATTTGCATCAGTCTAGGTCTTGAATCGGTCTTACTTTAAGTGGTCTCAAACACAACACTGCTAGCTAGTCTGCCAATTAATGAGACATATATTTGATTATGTCTAGTATCATTAGCTACACCAATTACTGCCTGATAGCTATATTGGAGACATCTTGTTGCTATGATGAAATGGGTAAACTAGACAATTTCCACTGTCTGACAGTTGAGTTGACTAGAAAATGGCAGTCTCTGGCAGTCTCTGCTAGACTAGCTATCATGTCTCATTGCAAAACTCTGTGGTGCAGACATTAGGTGGTGTGAGAACAAAACAGTCCAGGACATTTAGAATACACATTTGCAAGCTTGCAGTCTATGTTATCATCCAAAACTATTCAGACATACCGTTATGTGCATCTGATTGACAGCTGCCGGTCATAACATTTTTTGCAGATCAAAACAAATGCAGGATCATGATGAATCGTCAATCAAAGATACGATAGCTCATTCATATGGTGGCAAAACACTCATGGGAATTAGGATTGTATTCAGAAGCATGCTATGTATCATGCTGATAGAAATGCCATTCTGAGCTGGGATGGTACCTATAGTCAGACAAAAATGTATAGGCTAATCAGTTTTCTTATGTAGTGTGCATACACTCTTAAAAAAAGGTTTCCAAAATGGATCTGCGGTTGTCCCCATAACATAACAATTTTTTGGATCCAGGTAGAACCCTTTTTGGTTCCAGGTAAAACCCTTTTGGGTTCCATGTAGAACCCTTTACACAGAGGGTTCTACATGGAACCTTTTGAAGAACCCTTTTTGGTTCCAGGTAAAACCCTTTTGGGTTCCATGTAGAACCCTTTACACAGAGGGTTCTACATGGAACCCAAAAGGGTTTTACCTGGAACCAAAAAGAGTTTTCATAAGGTTATCCTATGGGGACCGCCAAATAACCCTTATAGGTTCTAGATATAACATCTTCTTCGAAGAGTGTACAAATCCTACTTACACATTTCTATGAATTACTATTCCAGATTTTTCTAAATGCATTTGAGCAAGACGATGCTGTGGATGATGCTGTGGAATTTGCTTTGGATGATGATGTTGTCAAGCAGAAATAGAGAACCCAAGGGATCAGTAGTAATCAAATCTTGCCAGTCCCCTGGGAGAAGACTTATTCATTCTTCTGGCAGAAGAGTTGGCTGAGAGTTGTGAAGATACAGCAGATGAAAATGCAGGTGATGAAAAAGATGCCACTTGGGAGATGGCATCAGTTGAAGAGGATTCAGAGGAAGAAAATCCAGATACCATCGGTGTTGATGAAGAGCTGAGAGCAGACCACAGACCAGGAAAACAAAGATCATTCTTGATCTTTGAGTTGCAGCCTGTCTCCTTCTTCTGACATGCATGGTTTGCTTTGCCCAGCCATGTCGCTTCATCATGCGCCGGTACATCAGCACCTTCATAGTTTTAGACCAACTGTGTCCCGTAGGTCACAGCAGTACCTGGGAAAGCCAGCCAACCCATGACATCATGCCATTAGGAAACCTTATAATCGTAAATGCCATCTTGGTCAGTGGAGGAAGTGCAACGCAGGTCCTGAACATGTTTGCGATCATTGGAATTCCTACCATCACCACTCAGACCTACAACCTGCTGCAATCCTCCTATATTGTTCCAGGAGTAAGGAGAGTGTGGTGCAGGAAGCTCATCTTCTCAGTAACATCAAGGGAACAATCTGTCTGGGTGGCGACAGACGATGTGACTCCCCAGATACGTAGGAAATACAGAAGGGCTTGTAGCAAATGTATTTTCATTTTCATTCAGCAACCTCACACACTACAAGGAGCTGTCTCAGACATTATGCAGTCTATTTTCTGGAAAATTAAATGTTGATCGAATGCATACTTAAAGATTCCCCCCCTTCTGCCATAGGTCATAATGCTAAATAGGGCAGTTATTCCATGGATATGGAAAGCCTGAAGATGTTCGAGGTGAAGTTGGTTCAGGTTTAGACATTTTAGAATTGAAAAGCATCCTCTTTTCAGTCACTGATAATTCATCTGTCTATATTGTGCATTGCCTATTTCCAACTATCTTCTGTTTCAGAGCAAAGAGGTTTCAGCCCCTTAAGCTCTAGAACTTAAGGGGTTTAAGTGTTGCTTTGATACCCTGAAAGCTGCTGATTTGCAGGTCTCGTCACTGATCACCGATGAAGAAGCACCTCTGTGAAGAGCAGCTCAGTTAAACACTGGATTGACTCCTGTTATATTGCATACTGTTCACATGTGGTTGTTTTTTCTACTCTATGTAGGCATAGACAGATATGCACTATGTATGTTCCCTCAGTGGCTCCTTGGGTCCTGGTGACTTCTTATGATGTGTAGTATGTATTTACAATCTATGCATGTCAAACATGGTCACTAATAAAGATTTGAATGAATAAGTATTATATTGTTTTAAAATAGGAATTAAGAAAATGCTTGAGGCCAAGGAAAAGAGGAGACTGCAGTGATCTGCAGGCCTGAGTGCCTAGCGTGGTGAATCACCTACACTACTGTGCCACCACCAGCAGAAGTGATGGAGATCTACTGAAGGCCACGTGGAAATCCATCACAAGGCACATCAATGTTCTCCACTCTGAACACTCCCAGCTATTCCCCTAATGTGAGCATCCTCCATTGGAAGACAGGGAATGTTTGATAAAAGGCAAGTAACAGACTGAAACGTCACCATAATAGAGGCCACCGTTGTAGCCCTTTTCATATTATTCATTTCCAGACACATGTCATCACACTTCAATAGAAATATTTGCATGTAAATATCAACAATAACAATTTTAAAGGGTCAAAAGCACACAAAAAGCTGGACATCAATGTCACGTCACCGTTGCTGACATCAGCTCTTGAGTCGTACCACCAAGTAGTGGTGCAACATAACATTAGTATTGACTGAAAATGTCAAAATCAGATGACTTCAAATTAATTTGGGGGGCAGAGCTCATTACAATACTACCTAGCAGGCTTTGCAATTGTACATTTTTACATGAACATTTTGGTCATTTAGCAAATGCTTTTATTCAGAGCAACTTCAGTTAGTGCATTCAACGACGGTAGATAAACAACCACATGTAAAAAGTAACAATTCAAATGTTTCTGTAATCGTTACTGAGAATGCTGTTGTAGTTGACTTCCTGCGCCGACAGAGATGGCCGCCTCATTTCGCTTCGCGTTCCGAGGAAACTATGCAGTTTTTTCTTTTTTTACGTGTTATTTCTTACATTGGTACCCCAGGTAATCTTAGGTTTCATTACATACAGTCGGGAAAAACTACTGAATATAAGTGCAACGTCAACTCACCATCAGTACGACCAGGAATATGACTTTCACGAAGCGGATCCTGTGTTCTGCCTTTCACCCAGGACAATGGAATGGATCCCAGCCTGCGACCCAAAACAACGACGTCGTAAAAGAGGCAAACGAAGTGGTCTTCTGGTCAGGCTCGGAGACGGGAACATCGCGCACCACTCCCTAGCATACTTCTCGCCAATGTCCAGTCTCTTGACAACAAGGTTGATGAAATCCGAGCAAGGGTAGCATTCCAGAGACACATCAGAGACTGTAACGTTCTTTGCTTCACGGAAACATGGCTCACTCGAGAGACGCTAACGGAATCGGTGCAGCCAGCTGGTTTCTTCTTTATTCTAACTTTCACGACGCATATAAGGACCTCCCCCGTCCTTTCGGGAAAATATGACCACGATTCCATTTTGTTGCTCCCTGCCTACAGACAGAAGCTAAAACAAGAAGCTCCCGCGCTCAGGTCTGTTCAACGCTGGTCCGACCAATCTGATTCCACGCTCCAAGACTGCTTCGGTCACGTGGACTGGGATATGTTCCGCACTGCGTCCAAAAACAACATTGACGAATACGCTGATTCGGTGAGCGAGTTCATTAGAAAGTGCATTGAAGATGTCGTTCCCATAGCAACGATTAAAACATTCGCAAACCAGAAACCGTGGATTGATGGCAGCATTTACGTGAAACTGAAAGTGCGAACCACTGCTTTTAACCAGGGCAAGGTGACCGTAAACATGACCGAAAACAAACAGTGTAGCTATTCCCTCAGCAAGGCAATCAAACAAGCTAAGCGTCAGTATAGAGACAAAGTAGTCGCAATTCAACGGCTCAGACACAAGAGGTATGTGGCAGGGTCTACAGTCAATCACGGATTACAAAAAGAAAACCAGCCCCGTCTCGGACCAGGCAGACTAAATAACTTTTTTGCCCGCTTTGAGGACAATACAGTGCCACTAACATGGCCCGCAAACAAAACATGCGGACACTCCTCCACTCCAGCCACTTTAATAATGGGAATTGATGGAAATTGATGTAACATATATCACTTGCCACTTTAACCTCTTGAAACTCTAGGGGCGCTATATCATTTTTGGATAAAAAGACGTGCCCGTTTTAAAGCGCAATATTTTGTCCCAAAAAGATGCTCGACTATGCATATAATTGGTAGCTTTGGAAAGAAAACACTCTGACGTTTCCAGAACTGCAAAGATATTTTCTGTGCGTGCCCTAGAACGTGAGCTACAGGCAAAACCAAGATGAAACGGCATCCAGGAAATGAGCAGGATTTTTGAGGCTCCGTTTTCCATTGTCTCCTTATATGGCTGTGAATGCGAGAGGAATGAGTCTGCCCTTTCTGTTGTTTCCCCAAGGTGTCTGCAGCATTGTGACGTATTTGTAGGCATATCATTGGAAGATTGACCATAAGAGACCACATTTACCAGGTGTCCGCCCGGTGTCCTGCGCCGAAATTGGTGCGCAAACCTTAGCTGCAAGTATTTTTCCATGGAATTCAGAGAAGAAAGCAGGCTTCCACGAACGATATATCAATGAAGAGATATGTGAAAAAACACCTTGAGGATTGATTCCAAACAACGTTTGCCATGTTTCGGTCGATATTATGGAGTTAATTCGGAAAAAGTTTGACGTTGTCGGTTTGTTTCGGTAGCCAAATGTGATGTACAAAACGGAGCGATTTCTCCTACACAAAGATGCTTTCAGGAAAAACTGAACATTTGCTATGTAACTGAGAGTCTCCTCATTGAAAACATCCGAAGCTCTTCAAAGGTAAATGATTTTATTTATTTGGTTATCTGGTTTTTGTGAAAATGTTGCGTGCTAAATGCTACTCAAAATGCTAAGCTAGCTTAGCATACTCTTACACAAATTAGTGAATAGCGATGGCTCAAAAGCATATTTTGAAAATCTGAGACGACAGTGTTGTTAAGAAAAGGCTAAGCTTTAGAGCAGGTGCATTATTTTCATTTTATTTGCAATTTTCAGAAATCGTTAACGTTACATTATGCTAATGAGCTTGAGGCTATAACTGTATACAGGTTTTTTTCATAGCCAAACGTGAACAAAACGGAGCGATTTGTCCTACACAAATAATATTTTTTTGAAAAACTGAACATTTGCTATCTAACTGAGAGTCTCCTCATTGAAAACATCTGAAGTTCTTCAAAGGTAAATGATTTTTTTTAAATTATTTTCTTGTTTTTGTGAAAATGTTGCTGGCTGAATTCTAGGCTTATAGCTATGTTAGCAATCAATACTCTTGCACAAATGCTTGTTTAGCTATGGTTGAAAAGCATATTTTGAAAATCTGAGATGACAGTGTTGTTAACAAAAGTCTAAGCTTGAGAGCAAATATATTTATTTCATTTCATTTGCGATTTTCATGAATAGTTAACGTTGCGTTATGCTAATGAGCTTGAGGCTATAAATAGAATCCCGGATCCGGGATTGCGCTACGCAACAGGTTAAACAATGCTACTTAATATAATGTTTACATACCCTACATTACTCATCTCATATGTATATACTGTACTCGATACCATCTACTGCATCTTGCCTATGCCGTTCTGTACCATCACTCATTCATATATATTTATGTACATATTCTTTATCCCTTTACACTTGTGTGTATAAGGTAGTAGTTTTGGAATTGTTAGGTTAGATTACTCGTTGGTTATTACTGCATTGTCAGAACTAGAAGCACAAGCATTTCGCTACACTCGCATTAACATCTACTAACCATGTGTATGTGACAAATAATTTTGATTTGATTTGAGTTAAAGTGATCTGTTGGTTGGTTAACATTACTGAGTACAATTCCAGCTTTGAAACTGGTGAAAAACATCACACGTGACCAAGAGACAGATGCCTAATCCGAGGTCGAAGCAGTCTCCACAGAAGTCAGAGCAAAAATGATTTTGCCGCTTCGCGGAGCAGAGCTATTGTGCAGGAAGTTGTCTAGAAAGTGAGTTTGTGTTTATACAGGACCTCCCGCCCCCACCTACCATCAACCAATCATGTCATGTCAATGCGGAGATACACGGAGCCCTCCGCATTGTTAACATCAACATTTGAGAGACACATGGCAATGCGGTACGGAGCTTTATTTGGCCTCTGCATGCCTCTGGGGGCTCCGCAATTGCATCTCACCCTCCATACGAAGCCTCCGACCACATCAAACATAAATGGGCTTTTAGTCAGTTCTGAAATGTGTAATTTTCAAAATAGATGTTTCAACTGAAACCGGAAGTTGACATAACTTAACATTTTAAGGCAGCCTGGTAACAGACGTTGGTACATTGAAACAACTACTAGTCTGGTTTTTCTGACAAACAAATACTTGTCCTCTCCACTCAGGAGTTGGTCAAATGAACTTGAGTAGCTTCATTAGCACAACTACAAAAAATCAGTGGAAGTACAGTTGAAGTAGGAAGTTTACATACACCTTAGCCAAATACATTTAAACTCAGTTTTTCACAATTCCTGACATTTAATCCCAGTAAAAAATTCCCTGTTTTAGGTCAGTTAGGATCACCACTTTATTTTAAGAATGTGAAATGTCAGAATAATAGTAGAGAGAATGATTTATTTCAGCTTTTATTTCTTTCATCACATTCCCAGTGGGTCTGAAGTTTACATACACTCAGTTAGTATTTGGTGTCATTGCCTATAAATTGTTTAGCTTGGGTCAAACGTTTCGGGTAGCCTTCCTCAAGCTTCCAACAATAAGTTGGGTGAATTTTGTCCCATTCCTCCTGACAGAGCTGGTGTAACTGAGTAAGGCACCTTGCTACATTTGCGTAGCAGGTAGGCAGCCTGCCACGCAGTCTCCTCGTGGAGTGCAATGTAATCAGCCATAATCGGTGTCCAAAAATGCTGATTACCGACTGTTATGAAAACTTCAAATCGGCCCTAATTAATCGGCCTTTACGATTAATCGGTCGACCTCTATTATATGTATTGGTATTCAATATTCACTATAAACATATCCTGTATATACACCGGTTTCCCAGAGAAAGATACCCCTGATTGCCAGCACAATGCAGGCTGGTATGACTCTTCGGATTCCTCACCCTAACCTGCGCCAAACAGTGTACACAAACCACCTGTACGCAAGATATCTAAAGGTACTGAAACAGAATAAACTCCTCGGTCTCAGAAAGCACATTATATTGCAACTGTAGCATCAAGCTAGGGGAAATAAATATGTGTTTACCAATTGCTAAAAGCTTACTCATTTAGAGTTTCTCTTGGCCCATCAGAGCACACCAACTCATAAACACTGGTTTACAACACATAGCGGTTCAGACAGTTGGCCACAAACCCTGGGTGCCCCTGCACACCCTCCAAGTAGTAGTTGCAGACTGTAAGTGCTGCAAAGGTTATGCAGTCTGCAACATCTACATGGAGGGTGATGGCCACATGAGCACCTGTTTGAACATGATCACTGTTAGATTTTGACATCGGACAAAATCAGCATGTGAATGACGTTACAATGTTGGAGGCCAGCTAGATGATAATACACTTTATCATAATGGCCAAATGGATAGCTTTACATTTACAGCTAAAATAAACAAACATGAACATATATTTGGCATCATAGATTCAGGTGGTGTGGCAGTTAGCTAGCTGGCTAGCGAGATAGTGACCCTACTGATGATTTGGTATGTAGCTAAGTGCCGTTTCTGTGGTATCATGACCTCGTTGCGTTGCTGGGGCTCTCCTCCTAGGCTCGTACATATACGGCTGAACAACCTGGCTTTTTAACAGCACTCAGGTCTTCGAAATTCATAGTGCTTCTTTGGTTTGGACCAAAACACATCAGGCAACACACATTAGCTACCTAGTGAAATAGAATTTTGGCTTTGTTGCTATTAATGACGTCAATGCCACATACTCACGTTTGTTTTATTATTTTTAGGCAAAAATGATTTAAAAAAATCAACTACACAATTCTCTTCCTATCAAAACAGTAGATGTTGGTGCCCCCCTCTCACTCTCCTCTTTACAAGATCTTGTCTAAGCAGACAGCAAAGAGAGACCTTTATTTTTTTCCAAGCTGAGTCAATCTCTGCGTGGGAAAAAGAGGGAAAGAGGTTGAAGAGGAGAGGAGGGAGGACCGGCAGAGAGGCAGCAGCAGTCTGGAATGTCAATGTGTGGCGCAGTCAGCTCTGACTGATGTAGGATCAGAGTGACGGCTGTATGCAGCGGTGCTGTCCACACACCCACACACACACACACACACACACACACACACACACACACACACACACACACACACACACACACACACACACACACACACACACACACACACACTGAGAAGTGTCAGGGCCTGTCGGCTATTACTGTACGATGTCACCAAGCATATAGATTACATCAGGTCACCCTGTCAGGTGAGTCTATATCAATACAACTGATCTTATGTTGATCAGATGTGTCATTTCCTGAACCTACAAACCCCCGGGACATCATAATATATACAACACTGGTGTTGAGACATCATCATGGCATGGAGCTGCATCAGACAGACAGACAGACAGACAGACAGACAGACAGACAGACAGACAGACAGACAGACAGACAGACAGACAGACAGACAGACAGACAGACAGACTGCTGCTGCTGTATTCACAGTCTGTTGCACTCAGTTGTCAGAAAGAGGACAGAGGGAGGAGAGAGGGACAGGGAGAGAGAGGGAGAGAGCAGTAGAGAGAGGGAAAGAGAGGGAGAGAGCGGTAGAGAGAGGGGGAGAGAGCGAGAGAGGTACAGAGAGGGAGGGACAGGGAGAGAAAGGGAGTGAGAGGGATAGAGAAGTAGAGAGAGGTAGAGAGAGGGAGAGAGAGGGAGACAGCGGTAGAGAGAGGGAGAGAGGGAGAGAGCGGTAGAGAGAGGGGCGAGAGCGAGAGAGAGGTACAGAGAGGGAGGAACAGGGAGAGAAAGGGAGTGAGAGGGATAGAGAAGTAGAGAGAAGTAGAGAGAGGGAGAGAGAGGGAGAGATCGGTAGAGAGAGGGAGAGAGCGGTAGAGAGAGGGGGAGAGAGCGAGACAGAGGTACAGAGAGGGAGGAACAGGGAGAGAAAGGGAGTGAGAGGGATAGAGAAGTAGAGAGAAGTAGAGAGAGGGAGAGAGAGGGAGAGAGCGGTAGAGAGATGGAGAGAGCGGTAGAGAGAGGGAGAGAGAGGGAGAGAAAGGGAGAGAGAGGGAGAGAGAGGGAGAGAGAAGTAGAGAGAGGGACAGAGAGGGAGAGAGCAGTAGAGAGATGGAGAGAGGGAGAGAGAGGAAGAGAGCGGTGGAGAGAGCAGTAGAGAGAGGGAGAGAGAGGGAGAGAGCGGTAGAGAGAGAGAGAGGGAGAGAGGGAGAGAGAGAGGGAGAGGTAGAGAGAGGAGCAGCCATGTCTAAATGTGTGTATGTTTCTGTCTGCCATCCCTGTGTCTGTCTGTTTGTCTGTATATGTGTGTCTCCTTCTATCCTGTACCGTCCCACAGGACTGTGTGTCTCTCTCTCAGTAACAGCCTGGTGCTGACATTTCCAGCAGAACAGAACAGACCATCTGACTGCAGTCTGCCCTGGCTAAACTGTCCTTACTGATCAATTAAAGAAGAGAGAGAGAGAGAGAGAGAGAGAGAGAGAGTAGAGAGAAAGAGAGAGAAAGATGGGAAAAATTAAAAGTCAACATATATGCTTTAATAACAGGCTAGAATCTCCAGTTTTCCCTCATCTTCTAGGAGCAGAATAATGTTTCGGGTGAAGAGATCATCTCCAGCCCAGTGATCTCCTATATCCTCACAGCACAGAAACTCTGCCTTTACATCACAGACGAAGTGAGAGAGGGAGGAGAGTGACAGAGGAGTGAGAGAGAGAGAGAGAGAGAGAGAGAGAGAGATTGATTGAGATTGCGATGGAGAGAGATGGAAAGAGAGAGTGAAAGAGAGGGATTGAGAGGAGGGAAATGAAGGTTCACAGTGTGTGTGGTGTAGAGGGAGGTTAACAGAGTTAAAACGAGGGTGGTGTCAGAGGGGCTCAGAGGAGACATGTGTTCAGGGGGCATTAGCCCTGGGAGGGAGGGAAGGCTCTATCAAATCTTCTCCTCCTGCCATCCCATTAACCATGTGGCAGGAACCAAACAGAGCAAAACCCATATTCACATTGAATTCTGGGGCGGAGAGCTGCTTTCTATATGCCCCCAAGCATTTCTCTGGTACAAAGTATGTACAGTGGTCGTAGAGGCAGGGAACTAGTTGAGATGTGCTCCAATTCAATTCATGAGACATTTCTGAGGAGCATTTAAAATCTCTGCTACTGTACATCCATGCAGCTGCATGTAAATATTGACAATGTCAATGTTTTATATCCTGTCTGTGAGACGCTGTGCCCTTCAGCCTCAGTACACTATGTTAATGGGATCTCATTGATTGTTGGGCTGGATGGAGAGGAGATTTATGGGATGGTGGAGATAGATGGATGACGCCTGGCCAGCCGTTGTCATGCTGATGATCAGACAGATGTCAGAAAGTCAGGCTGGTTAGGTGGAGATGGACAATGGAGGGGCGTAGGCGGAGAGATGGAGAGGAGAGAAATAACAATCAACTCATAGGAGAGGAGAGGTTATTGGTTTATATGGTAAGATGAAGGGCTCAGTGAAAATCAGAATAATATCGTTACAATAAGGTCATACACCATTTTTCTCGATTGTCTTACATGCACTTACTACAGCAGTAAAACATCATTCTGAAATGGCTTTTTATTGCTGTCAGTACAGTGTGGGTGAGTAACAACACTCACTCAAAGACCTCCAGAAGCATGGCCCTTTGGCCTATCTCAGCTAGCAGTGTCTCCTCAGAGCTGAGCTGTGTTTAGAGCTGCAGACTAACAGTGGAACAGCAGCCAGACACCCTGTTAGCCTTTTTCCAGCAGGACACACACACACACACACACACACACACACACACACACACACACACACACACACACACACACACACACACACACACACACACACACACACACACACACACACACACACACCATCTCTGCCTGCGACCCTGGATGGCTATGCATTTAGAACAGGATGCCATATCCAGTGTGTGTGTGTCCGCTAGGCTGAGGGCTGTCACCCAGGAGAGAACTTGAACACCCAGTGCTGATTACCTTCCCATCTCCTCTCCAGTACTGACGTCAATGATAGGGGGAGAGAAGGGTGGTGGAGGGGTGGAGAGGGGGAGGAGGAGGAGGGGTGCTGGAGAAGGAGAAGGGAAATGTAGGAGGAAGAGTGTGAAGGTGAACGGAAAGGCTCTGGACCAACGAACCGCCCTTGCTGTCTCTGCCTGGCCGGTTCCCCTCTTTCCACTGGGATTCTCTGCCTCTAACCCTATTACAGGGGCTGAGTCACTGGCTTACTGGTGCTCTTTCATGCCGTCCCTAGGTGGGGTGCGTCACTTGAGTGGGCTGAGTCACTGATGTGATCTTCCTGTCTGGGTTGGCGCCCCCCTTGGGCTGTGCCGTGGCGGAGATCTTTGTGGGCTATACTCGGCCTTGTCTCAGGATGGTAAGTTGGTGGTTGAAGATATCCATCTAGTGGTGTGGGGGCTGTGCTTTGGCAAAGTGGGTGGGGTTATATCCTTCCTGTTTGGCCCTGTCCGGGGGTATCATCAGATCGGGCCACAGTGTCTCCTGACCCCTCCTGTCTCAGCCTCCAGTATTTATGCTGCAGTAGTTTATGTGTCGGGGGGCTAGGGTCAGTTTGTTATATCTGGAGTACTACTCCTGTCTTATCCAGTGTCCTGTGTGAATTTAAGTATGCTCTCTCTAATTCTCTCTTTCTCTTTCTTTCTCTCTCTCGGAGGACCTGAGCCCTAGGACCATGCCTCAGGACTACCTGGCATGATGACTCCTTGCTGTCCCCAGTCCACCTGGCCGTGCTGCTGCTCCAGTTTCAACTGTTCTGCCTGTGATTATTATTATTTGATCATGCTGGTCATTTATGAACATTTGAACATCTTGGCCATGTTCTGTTATAATCTCCACCCGGCACAGCCAGAAGAGGACTGGCCAGCCCACATAGCCTGGTTCCTCTCTAGGTTTCTTCCTAGGTTTTGGCCTTTCTAGGGAGTTTTTCCTAGCCACCGTGCTTTTACACCTGCATTGCTTGCTGTTTAGGGTTTTAGGCTGGGTTTCTGTACAGCACTTTGAGATATCAGCTGATGTACGAAGGGCTATATAAATACATTTGATTTGATTTGGAAGAGAAAGAGAAGAGGATATGGAGGAAGGGCATCCTTCACTTGTCCTGAGTCTGAGTGGAATGTGACACCCTCTCTCCGTCTGAACCCTCCTCTGCCCCCGTCCTGAATAAACTACATTTTTTCCTCTCCTCCATTTGCATCTCTCCATTCTTCCCTCCATTCCTCATAGAATCTACATATTCCTCTCACTACCGCTACAGTGATACTGCCAAAACCCTGTCAGAGCCTGTCCCACTGCCTGACACACACACACACGCACACGCACGCACGCACGCACACACACACACACACACACACACACACACACACACACACACACACACACACACACACACACACACACACACACACACACACACACACACACACACACACACACAGGCAGCGCTTGCCATCAGTGTGGTGGTACAGTAGGGGAGTGTATTAGGAGCTGGCCCGGTGAGTCCCTGACAAGAAATGAGCCAATTAAGTCTTCCCGTGGCTCAGCTTAGAGCTGCTTATGGCAGAGGTCACATACACAACGCGCGCACACACTGTGCACACAAACCGTGCACAAGCACCACACACACACACCCACCACGCACACACTCACAGGCAAAGGTCAGATGAAGCCAGTAACACGCTAAATAATTCCTAACATTTTATCTTCCATCTCCGTAGGGGGCAGCAGCAAAACCAGCCATCAATTCAACTCAGATATGCTACCTCAGTACGTTTATCTAAGGCATGGAATAATACCCATACCCTCTCATTCTCTCTCCTTCAGCTGGTAATGGCATGGAGAAGACGGCTTGGAGATAAGCCCACGGTAAAGTAATTGTAATGAATTACCCTGATTAAATATTGTAATGGTAGATTAAGACTCGGGAGTGAGAGGAGTTGTGAAGGCGTAGTGTGTCTGTGTGTGACGATTCTGTTGCCTATCGTCCCTCTCACAGACTAACCTTCTCCCCACCACGGGCACGCTGACTGTCTCCACATGCAGATAAATCCTCTAAACGTTCCCAAATGGACATTCTGCTATGTATTCAGTGTGTTCAGACACACACACACTGATTTGTTCAGGGCTTTATCCAGATTACTCAGTGTTGTGTTGGAACACAATAACACAATAACCCGGCTGGGTATTATCATGTCGCATCATCACTACACAGCATAATAACACTGTCTGTAACACTGGGGAGTCTGTCTGGCTGGCTGATGAAAGGGAAGGCCACTGAAAACATGCAGAAAATGGAAAATAGCAGGAACAGAGTTGCCGAGATTTCCCTCCCAAACCCAGTCTTTTTTCCCGGGATAAATAAATGTGAGAAATCGGTAAATTATAATAAATTATTCCCATGAACAGCATGACGTTAAATGGAACTGTTAAATTATATGCAATGTCCACATCTGGCTTCTCTGGGACCATGGCCTACTCTGCTATCTGAATGATAAATCATCAACACTCAGGGTGAGGACGGACAGCGCATCTCAGCATGGAGTGCAGTTCACAATGCATGTATCATCTCATTATGGAAACTTATTTTCCTGTGAAAATTAGGACTACATTTTCTGCAGCATAGCCTACGCTACAATAATATAAGGACTGAATGCGTGTCTAATTAATACATCTCCATCTGGGTTTCTGTCACGCCCTGACCTTAGAGAGCCTTTTTATGTCTCTATTTTGGTTTGGTCAGGGTGTGATTTGGGTGGGCATTCTATGTTCCATTTTCTATGTTTTTGTATTTCTTTGTTTTGGCCGGGTATGGTTCTCAATCAGGGACAGCTGTCTATCATTGTCTCTGATTGGGAACCATACTTAGGCAGCCCTTTTTCCCACCTGTGTTTGTGGGTAGTTAACTTTGTTTGAGGCATTGTGCCCTGTAAGCTTCAGGGTTGTTTTTGCGTTTGTTTTGTTTTGTTGGCGTCATTTTTATAATTAAAGGAAAATGTACGCTCACCACGCTGCACCTTGGTCCGCTTCTTTCGACAGCCGTGACACTTTCGGGGGTAACCTTATTTTTTTATTGTAAAGATGCATTTTTTAAATTGCAGCTGCAGAGTTTTAAAACAGCCTATCACCCAAATATCACTACTATTATCTCTCCATAAAAACCATTCAAATTGCATCCAAAATAGATAGGCCTAATCCTGTTCAACATACATTACTAGTCAAAAGGTTTTTTATAACTTTATTTGGACTATTTTCTACATTGTAGAATAATAGACTACATAAACTATGAAATAACACATATGAAATCATGTTGTAACAAAAAAAGTGTTAAAACTAATCAAAATATATTTGAGATTCTTCAAAAGAGCCACCCTTTGCCTTGATGACAGCTTTCCACACTCTTGGCATTCTCCCAACCAGCTTCACCTGGAATGCTTTTCCAATAGTCTTGAAGGAGTTCCCACATATGCTGAGCACTTTTTGGCTGCTTTTCCTTCACTCTGCGGTCCAACTCATCCCAAACCATCTCAATTGAGTTGAGGTCAGGTGATTGTGGAGGCCAGGTCATCTATTGCAGCACTCCATCATTCTCCTTCTTGGTCAAATAGCCTTGCTATATTGTAATTACTTCGCCACCATGGCCTATTTATTTCCTGAACTTACCTCATTTGCACTCACTGTATATAGACTTTTTGTTTTCTTTTGTTCTACTGCATTATTGACTGTATGTTTTGTTTATTCCATGTGTAACTCTGTGTTGTTGTATGTGTCGAATTGCTACACTTTATCTTGGCCAGGTCACATTTGCAAATGAGAACTTGTTCTCAACTAGCCTACCCGGTTAAATAAAGGTGAAATTTTACATTTTAAATTAAAAACCACACATACATTCACCTACTCCGTTAACCTACTCTGTGTCTCACAAAGACACAGTGATTGCAACCACAAATCTCAAATTTGGAGTCATCAGACCAAAGGACAGATTTCCACCGGGTATAATGCCCATTGCTCATGTTTCTTGGCTGAAGCAAGTTTTTTCTACAATTTTGGTGTCCTTTAGTAGTGGTTTCTTTGCAGCAATTCGACCATGAAGGCCTGAATTCACGCAGCCTCCTCTGAACAGTTGATGTTGAGGTGCGTCTGTTACTTGAACTCTGTGAAGCATTTATTTGGGTGGCAATTTCTGAGGCTGTTAACTCTAATGAAGTTACCCTCTGCAGCAGAGCTAACTCTGGGTCCTTTCCTGTAGTGGTCCTCATGAGAGCCAGTTTCATCATAGCGCTTGATATTTTCCGAATCGACTGGTCTTCATGTTTTAAAGTAATGATGGACTGTCATTTCTCTTTGCTTATTTGAGCTGTTCTTGCCATAATATGGACTTTTTTTTACCAAATAGGGCCATCTTCTGTATACCACCCTACCTTGTCACAACACAACTGATTGTCTCAAACACATTAAGAAGCAAAGAAATTCCACAAATTAACTTTTAACAAGGCACACCTTTTAATTCAAATGCATTCCAAAATCAAATCAAATCAAATCAAATGTATTTATATAGCCCTTCGTACATCAGCTGATATCTCAAAGTGCTGTACAGAAACCCAGCCTAAAACCCCAAACAGCAAGCAATGCAGGTGTAGAAGCACGGTGGCTAGGAAAAACTCCCTAGAAAAGCCAAAACCTAGGAAGAAACCTAGAGAGGAACCAGGCTATGTGGGGTGGCCAGTCCTCTTCTGGCTGTGCCGGGTAGAGATTATAACAGAACATGGCCAAGATGTTCAAATGTTCATAAATGACCAGCATGGTCGAATAATAATAAGGCAGAACAGTTGAAACTGGAGCAGCAGCACGGCCAGGTGGACTGGGGACAGCAAGGAGTCATCATGTCAAGTAGTCCTGGGGCATGGTCCTAGGGCCGCGGTTCAGTTGAAACTGGAGCAGCAGCACGGCCAGGTGGACTGGGGACAGCAAGGAGTCATCATGTCAGGTAGTCCTGGGGCATGGTCCTAGGGCTCAGGTCCTCCGAGAGAGAGAAGGAGAGAATTAGAGAACGCACACTTAGATTCACACAGGACACCGAATTGGACAGGAGAAGTACTCCAGATATAACAAACTGACCCCAGCCCCCGACACATAAACTACTGCAGCATAAATACTGGAGGCTGAGACAGGAGGGGTCAGGAGACACTGTGGCCCCACCCGAGGACACCCCCGGACAGGGCCAAACAGGAAGGATATAACCCCACCCACTATGCCAAAGCACAGCCCCCACACCACTGGAGGGATATCTTCAACCACCAACTTACCATCCTGAGACAAAGCTGAGTATAGCCCGCAAAGATCTCCGCCACGGCACAACCCAAGGGGGGGCGCCAACCCAGACAGGATGACCACATCAGTGAATCAACCCACTCAGGTGACGCACCCCCTCAGGGACGGCATGAGAGAGCCCCAGCAAGCCAGTGACTCAGCCCCTGTAATAGGGTTAGAGGCAGAGAATCCCAGTGGAAAGAGGGGAACCGGCCAGGCAGAGACAGCAAGGGTGGTTCGTTGCTCCAGAGCCTTTCCGTTCACCTTCCCACTCCTGGGCCAGACTACACTCAATCATATGACCCACTGAAGAGATGAGTCTTCAGTAAAGACTTAAAGGTTGAGACCGAGTTTGCGTCTCTGACATGGGTAGGCAGACCGTTCCATAAAAATGGAGCTCTATAGGAGAAAGCCCTGCCTCCAGCTGTTTGCTTAGAAATTCTAGGGACAATTAGGAGGCCTGCGTCTTGTGACCGTAGCATACGTGTAGGTATGTACGGCAGGACCAAATCAGAGAGATAGGTAGGAGCAAGCCCATGCAATGCTTTGTAGGTTAGCAGTAAAACCTTGAAATCAGCCCTTGCTTTGACAGGAAGCCAGTGTAGGGAGGCTAGCACTGGAGTAATATGATCAAATTTTTTGGTTCTAGTCAGGATTCTAGCAGCCGTATTTAGCACTAACTGAAGTTTATTTAGTGCTTTATCCGGGTAGCCGGAAAGTAGAGCATTGCAGTAGTCTAACCTAGAAGTGACAAAAGCATGGATTAATTTTTCTGCATCATTTTTGGACAGAAAGTTTCTGATTTTTGCAATGTTACGTAGATGGAAAAAAGCTGTCCTTGAAATGGTCTTGATATGTTCTTCAAAAGAGAGATCAGGGTCCAGAGTAACGCCGAGGTCCTTCACAGTTTTATTTGAGATGACTGTACAACCATTAAGATTAATTGTCAGATTCAACAGAAGATCTCTTTGTTTCTTGGGACCTAGAACAAGCATCTCTGTTTTATCCGAGTTTAAAAGTAGAAAGTTTGCTGCCATCCACTTCCTTATGTCTGAAACACATGCTTCTAGCGAGGGCAATTTTGGGGCTTCACCATGTTTCATTGAAATGTACAGCTGTGTATCATCCGCATAGCAGTGAAAGTTAACATTATGTTTTCGAATAACATCCCCAAGAGGTAAAATATATAGTGAAAACAACAGCGGTCCTAAAACGGAACCTTGAGGAACACCGAAATTTACAGTTGATTTGTCAGAGGACAAACCATCCACAGAGACAAACTGATATCTTTCCGACAGATAAGATCTAAACCAGGCCAGAACTTGACCGTGTAGACCAATTTGGGTTTCCAATCTCTCCAAAAGAATGTGGTGATCGATGGTATCAAAAGCAGCACTAAGGTCTAGGAGCACGAGGACAGATGCAGAGCCTCGGTCCGATGCCATTAAAATGTCATTTACCACCTTCACAAGTGCCGTCTCAGTGCTATGATGGGGTCTAAAACCAGACTGAAGCATTTCATATACATTGTTTGTCTTCAGGAAGGCAGTGAGTTGCTGAGCAACAGCCTTTTCTAAGATTTTTGAGAGGAATGGAAGATTCGATATAGGCCGATAGTTTTTTATATTTTCTGGGTCAAGGTTTGGCTTTTTCAAGAGAGGCTTTATTACTGCCACTTTTAGTGAGTTTGGTACACATCCGGTGGATAGAGAGCCGTTTATTATGTTCAACATAGGAGGGCCAAGCACAGGAAGCAGCTCTTTCAGTAGTTTAGTTGGAATAGGGTCCAGTAAGCAGCTTGAAGGTTTAGAGGCCATGATTATTTTCATCATTGTGTCAAGAGATATAGTACTAAAACACTTGAGCGTCTCTCTTGATCCTAGGTCCACGCAGAGTTGTGCAGACTCAGGACAACTGAGCTTTGAAGGAATACGCAGATTTAAGGAGGAGTCTGTAATTTGCTTTCTAATAATCATAATTTTTTCCTCAAAGAAGTTCATGAATTTATCACTGCTAAAGTGAAAGTCATCCTCTCTTGGGGAATGCTGCTTTTTAGTTAGCTTTGCGACCGTATCAAAAAGGAATTTTGGATTGTTCTTATTGTCCTCAATTAAGTTAGAAAAATAGGATGATCGAGCAGCAGTAAGGGCTCTTCGGTACTGCACGGTACTGTCTTTCCAAGCTAGACGGAAGACTTCCAGTTTGGTGTGGCGCCATTTCCGTTCCAATTTTCTGGAAGCTTGCTTCAGAGCTCGGGTATTTTCTGTGTACCAGGGAGCTAGTTTCTTATGAGAAATGTTTTTAGTTTTTAGGGGTGCAACTGCATCTAGGGTATTGCGCAAGGTTAAATTGAGTTCCTCAGTTAGGTGGTTAACTGATTTTTGTCCTCTGGTGTCATTGGGTAGACAGAGGGAATCTGGAAGGACATCAAGGAATCTTTGTGTTGTCTGTGAATTTATAGC
Source organism: Oncorhynchus masou masou (assembly GCF_036934945.1). Lineage (NCBI taxonomy): Eukaryota > Metazoa > Chordata > Actinopteri > Salmoniformes > Salmonidae > Oncorhynchus > Oncorhynchus masou. The sequence continues at coordinate 22,773,350 of NC_088240.1, read as the reverse complement.
ACGACTTTTGATGTTCCTTGGTTGGGGTCTGAGCAGATTATTTGTTGCAATTGCAAACGTAATAAAATGGTGGTCCGATAGTCCTGGATTATGAGGAAAAACATTAAGATCCACAACATTTATTCCATGGGACAAAACTAGGTCCAGCGTATGACTGTGACAGTGAGTGGGTCCAGAGACATGTTGGACAAAACCCACTGAGTCGATGATGGCTCCGAAAGCCTTTTGGAGTGGGTCTGTGGACTTTTCCATGTGAATATTAAAGTCACCAAAGATTAGAATATTATCTGCTATGACTACAAGGTCCGATAGGAATTCAGGGAACTCAGTGAGGAACGTTGTATATGACCCAGGAGGCCTGTAAACAGTAGCTATAAAAAGTGATTGAGTAGGCTGCATAGATTTCATGACTAGAAGCTCAAAAGACGAAAACGTCATTTTTTTTTTTGTAAATTGAAATTTGCTATCGTAAATGTTAGCAACACCTCCGCCTTTGCGGGATGCACGGGGATATGGTCACTAGTGTAGCCAGGAGGTGAGGCCTCATTTAACACAGTAAATTCATCAGGCTTAAGCCATGTTTCAGTCAGGCCAATCACATCAAGATTATGATCAGTGATTAGTTCATTGACTATAATTGCCTTTGAAGTAAGGGATCTAACATTAAGTAGCCCTATTTTGAGATGTGAGGTATCATGATCTCTTTCAATAATGACAGGAATGGAGGTGGTCTTTATCCTAGTGAGATTGCTAAGGCGAACACCGCCATGTTTAGTTTTGCGCAACCTAGGTCGAGGCACAGACACGGTCTCAATGGTGATAGCTGAGCTGACTACACTGACTATGCTAGTGGCAGACTCCACTATGCTGGCAGGCTGGCTAACAGCCTGCTGCCTGGCCTGCACCCTATTTCATTGTGGAGCTAGAGGAGTTAGAGCCCTGTCTATGTTGGTAGATAAGATGAGAGCACCCCTCCAGCTAGGATGGAGTCCGTCACTCCTCAGCAGGTCAGGCTTGGTCCTGTTTGTGGGTGAGTCCCAAAAAGAGGGCCAATTATCTACAAATTCTAACTTTTCGGAGGGGCAGAAAACAGTTTTCAACCAGCGATTGAGTTGTGAGACTCTGCTGTAGAGCTCATCACTCCCCCTAACTGGGAGGGGGCCAGAGACAATTACTCGATGCCGACACATCTTTCTAGCTGATTTACACGCAGAAGCTATGTTGCGCTTGGTGATCTCTGACTGTTTCATCCTAACATCGTTGGTGCCGACGTGGATAACAATATCTCTATACTCTCTACACTCGCCAGTTTTAGCTTTAGCCAGCACCATCTTCAGATTAGCCTTAACGTCGGTAGCCCTGCCCCCGGTAAACAGTGTATGATCGCTGGATGATTCGTTTTAAGTCTAATACTGCGGGTAATGGAGTCGCCAATGACTAGAGTTTTCAATTTGTCAGAGCTAATGGTGGGAAGCTTCGGCGTCTCAGACCCCGTAACGGGAGGAGTATAGACCAGAGAAGGCTCGGCCTCTGACTCCGACTCGCTACTTAATGGGGAAAACCGGTTGAAAGTTTCTGTCGGCTGAATGAGCGACACCGGTTGAGCGTTCCTACAGCATTTCCTTCCAGAAACCGTGAGAAAGTTGTCCGGCTGCGGGGACTGTGCCAGGGGATTTATACTACTATCTGTACTTGCTGGTGGCACAGACGCTGTTTCATCCTTTCCTACACTGAAATTACCCTTGCCTAACGATTGCGTCTGAAGCCGGGCTTGTAGCACAGCTATCCTCGCCGTAAGGCGAGTACAGCGACTGCAATTAGAAGGCATCATGTTAATGTTACTACTTAGCTTCGGGTGTTGGAGGTCCTGACGAATCGTGTCCAGATAAAGCGTCCGGAGTGAAAAAGTTGTGGGTGGAAAAAAAATATATATATATATATATGTGTGTGTGTGTATAACAACAGTAATTAAAAAGTAAAAACCGTAAAATTGTCAGGTAGCAAAATAGGTTGGCAACAAAACGCACAGCACAGCAACTCGAAAACAGGTCTGCTTCATGAAGCTGGTTGAGAGAATGCCAAGAGTGTGAAAAGCTGTCATCAAGGCAAAGAGTGGCTACTTTGAAGAATCACAAAAATATAACATAGTTTGATTTGTTTAACACTTTTTTGGTTACTTTATGATTCCATATGTGTTATTTCATAGTTTTGATGTCTTCACTATTATTCTACAATGTAGAAAATAGAACAAATTAAGAAAAACACTTGAATGAATAGGTGTGTGCAAACGTTTGACTGGTACTGTATAACATAGTTGAACATTTATGTACAGGTTCACCTTGGGTTGTGGACAATAAAAGGCCACTCTAAAATGTGCAGTTTTGTCACACAACACAATGCCACATATGTCTCAAGTTTTGATGGAGATTTCAATTGGCTTGCTGACTGCAGGAATGTTCACCAGAGCTGTTGCCAGAGAATTTAATGTCCATTTCTCTAACATAAGCCACTCCACGTCATTTAAGAGAATTTGGCATTATGTCCAACCCGGCCTAACAACCACAGACCTCGTGTAACCACCCCAGCCCAGTACCTCCACATTCGGCTTCTTCATCTGCAGGATCGTCTGAGACCATTCATCCAAACAACTGATGAAGCTCTGGGTTTGCACAATCGAAGAATTTCTGTCAGCAATCAAACCAACTCAGGGAAGCTAATCTGCGTGCTCGTCATCCTCACCAGGGTCTTGACCTGACTGCAGTTCGGTGTCGTAACCGACTTTGGTGGGCAAATGCTCACCTTCGATGGCCACTGGCACCCTGGAGACGTGTGCTATTCACGGTTGAATCCCGGTTTGTATCGGACAGATGGTAGACAGCGTGTATGGTGTCATGTGGGCGACCGGTTTGCTGATATGAACAGAGTGCCCCATGGTGGCAGAGTGGTATGGGCAGGCATAAGCTACGAACAACTAACACAATTGCATTTTATCGATGTCAAGTTGAATGCACAGAGAGGCATGTTTGGGATGCTCTGGATTGACGTGTATGACAGGGTGTTCCAGTTCACCGCTAATATCCAGCAACTTTGCACAGTCAATGAAGAGGAGTGAGACAAACTTTCACAAGCCACAATCAACAGCCGGATCAACTCTATGTGAAGGAGATGTCGTGCTGCATGAAGCAAATGTTGGTCACACCAGATACTGACTGGTTTTCTGATCCACGTATTCCCAGTTAAATTAAATCCATAGATTAGGGCCTAATGAATTTATTTAAATTGACTGATTTACTTATATGAACGGTAACTTCTTTGTAATTGTTGCATGTTGCGTTTTGTTTGTTTTGTGTAGATGTCCCTAGCCTGCCTCATGTAGGTAATAAATTCAATGCAGTAAGTGTTATATTTAGCAAATAAATGATGGGTTATGCATAAGCTTCTAACTTATAGCCTCTGGCAGTTGGCCTCTCTCCTTAAAAAAACACCCCTTAGCTCTTGCTGCCCCAGGAAAAGCTAGACTAGAATAGCTTGCTTGACATTTTTTAAAGCATTTCTTATACTAATAGACTATTCGAAGAGGGATGCAAGCTCTTGTTTGCTTAATGTTAAATACAGCAGCCAATAGAACTCACAGTCAATAGAACTCAAGCATGTCATTAGAATGATGAAGATAAGGACAACAACACTTATTTCATTTAACTGTTGAAAGGAATGAAGCAACAATAGAGAGAGAAAGAGGAGGTAGGTTAATATGCACGTCGCACAACATTAGGGGAAATATTATGAAAGGTAGCCTATATATGCATCTGCCTACTAATTACAAGAACAATATAATGTATTATATTTCAAAATTAAAACAACATTTGCTAGCCTATAATTGTAACATTGTATGCTGCATGTCCTGCACCAGCATCATGTTTTCTTCCAGCTTCATGGTTTGAACGAGTCCATATAATACAGTACAGTAATAGACTACAGTCCACACTCAGAAAGGTTAGGCTACTGGAGCTTGTTTCATTTATTTACCCAAGAAAGCATAGATGCATCTATGGGCTTTGTGTTTTTTTTTGTCGTGCATAATGTGCTGTAGCCTATACAGTATAGGCCAGGGTTCCCCAATTGGCGGTCCTCAGCCCGAATTTGATTTTTAAAAATTCATAAAAAAACAGCAGCCTTTCGGTTACTGGCCCAACGCTCTTAACCACTAGGTTGGAGAAATGATTATGTTTCAGTCAAATATTATATCTGCTTCTTGCAGTCAATTTCCAGTCTAGAAAGGATTTGTAATTATGTTCCGGCCCTCGACCATCCACTCAGCCCCCCGACCATCCACTCAGCCCCCCGACCATCCACTCAGCCCCCCGACCATCCACTCAGCCCCCCGACCATCCACTCAGCCCTCCGTCCGTGGCTGAATATAGTTGATGATCCCTGTCATCAACTATATTCTATGTATCGGATAATCGCACAATCATTTGGGCTTTTTTGGGTTTGGGATCATAATATGTATTTAATATATGGATCATCAGACTCAGGTAACATCAGGTTTGACTTTTCATGCTGATCAAAGCCCTAATAAAACCCAGACATATTTATATGCTCTATAATGCTTTTGATTGACTCTTTCATTTTGGGGGGAAATACCAGGTTACCGGGGAGAAAAGTGATTTATTCTCAGGATGGAACATTTGTAAAATACAGGGAAAATATTCAACCCTAACAATTTCCCCTCAATTACAGGCAGGCCGACGTCTCCATAGGGAACCAGGGAATGATGGCGTTTCTTCACTGTACAGTGTTACCAATGTGGTTCAGGGAACCATGCTCACATGATGAGTAGCCTTGCCTGAGACCGAAAGACTTATGTTAGACATTTACATTTGAGTAATTTAGTCGCGCTTATCCAGAGCAATTTAGTTCATGTATTCTTGGTGAGACAACCAAATATCAAAGTCTTATTAAGTACATTCTGTTCAATAAATTAGCTATCAGCAAAGTCAGTGCTAGTAGGAAAGAGTCAAGAGTGAGTGTTAGTTCCTGTGGTAATGCCTATAGGCTTTAGCTCAGTGGGCTATCACAGTCTTATGGGGCACAGACCACCAGGCAGTGTTGTGTAAACTCAGTTACATAACCCTGTCTTTCTCCCCTCCAGGCAAGTCTCCCTACCTCCCTGTTACAGTAGAGCCTGTCTAACAAGAGCTGTAAATGGGATTAGTGCTTCTCTTTATGAGAGTCAGCCATCCTTCTTTGAGATCCACCTGGCCGGTTAAAGCTGTATTAGAAAGGTGGTTAGCAGAAACAAAGGAAAACATTAAGCTTTTTAATCCCTTAAAGCTGCTTTACGTAATTTAATAAATAAACAGAAACTGTGTCTCTAGCTCCACTCCAGGGAAATGACTCATGCATGTTTCAGCATTGTCTGTCTATCTATCTATCTGCCTGCCTGCCTGCCTGCCTGCCTGCCTGCCTGCCTGCCTGCCTGCTTTGGCTGAGAGGGACTTATTGTGGAGCAGGCAGACAATATATCAGACATACTATACCTTCTTCTCACCTGTCTTTTCCAATGTCTCCTATTCTCTCTCCTCCTGTCCTATATGTTCACCCTCTCCTCTTTGCTTACCCTCTCCCCTTCTCCACCCTCCCCCTCACCTCTGCTCGCCGCCCCTCCCTTCTTTCCCCCTCTCTTCCCCTCCCATTCCCTGTCCTCCCATCCCCTCTCCTCTCTCCCCTTCTCCTTCCCTCTCCTCTCCTACCACCCCCCCCTCATATTTTGCTGGTAATGTCTATTTCCAGACTCTGTAAGCTCATTGAACAAATACATTAATCTTCTACATATACTTTTCCTGTGGGATAATTCAAAAACCCTGATTTTCTGTAAATTTGAAGCAGAATAAGCCACTAATAATTAAAGTGCCAGTAATAACTGTAGTGGGATGTCCACTAACAAGGCTGGATCTCTGCTACAGAATATAAATATAGTTCTGCAGTCACCCAGTGTGTGTGTGTGTGTGTGTCTATCAGTGTGTGTGTGTGTGTGTGTGTGTGTGTGTGTGTGTGTGTGTGTGTGTGTGTACGTGTGAATGTGTGTGTGTGTGTCTGTGAAGCCTGGATGACGCCTGTTCATTAGCCAGAGTATTCCAGTGATGGGGGACTGCTGAGATACATTTAATTATTCATTGAGAGAAGCTGTCTCACACTGAGCCTAGGACAAATTAAAAAAATATTCCCAGGTAGCCTTGATAATCACGCCAAACATGCCCGTAGCAGTGAATTAACCACAGTTTTGGTCTGATTTCCTACGTGCTACACATGCTTATGTTGTCAAGCTGGGTGCTATATTAGCAACACTACAATGTGCTTCCACTGACAGCTAAATCAGTTTCCTATGCTGCCTGCACCCCAACGAGAGTAAAGCCCCTTCACACTCGGGTCTGGAATAGAAAAGGCTACAAAACAATCCCCACCCAGCAATAGCAGGGAATCAGCTGAGCTCATATTAGGTATGGGCCTGAGTAATGTTGTACTCGAACGGACATCAAAGCTCCATCTTCAACCAGTGATAAATATTTTTTTAAATACTGTAAAAGTATTTGGTGGAATGTGCTTTGTGTCTGCCCAAAGACAACGTTCATTTGCTTTGACTCTAGTATTCCATTTGTGCGGGGCACAACAAAACATAAACCAAGCCAAGCATTACATAGTTCTTCTCCCTGAATTCCCTTTCGCCCACCGCATCTCATTCACTCAATTGCGGGTTACACACGCATGCTGAGTGCGCACCCAGGCTCCCGTTCGGCATACATAAATAAATGCCTATAAAAACGTATCTAACTGATGGGATACACGAGCTACCTTCCTTGCCAAATGACGACAGTTTTATCACAAATTCAAAATGGACTGGTTGACTGAAGTAGGAAAATACGTGTTCCAACAACAAGCTGCAGCTTTGGAATAATTGCGTCACGTATTATTTTCCACCCATGCTACTTTGCTAACTGCTAGTGACATTTATAATTGGTTAGGCTAAAGCCCCCCTAAACATAGACAATATTCCACTGAAAATATACAGAAACATTATTTTGATAATGGCAGAGCGTATTTTCATCAGAATACTCACCAAACAGATGTCGTGTCCATAATTCATCACCATGTAGTGTTCAATGTGGAATTGTTGATCTATTTAGAAAATTCCAAAGAACCGGTAGAATTAACTACACGGAACAACAATATAAACTTAACATGCACCAATTTCAAAGATTTTACTGAGTTACAGTTCATATTAGGAAATCAGTCAATTCAACCCCCCCCCCCCCCCTCCCAGATGATACAGCAAGAGATGAAGCCAGATGTGGAGGGCCTGACTTTGCCGTAATTACACATGGTCTGCGGTTGTGAGGAAGGTTGGACGTACACCAAAATGACGTTGGAGATGGCTTAAGGTAGAGAAATTAACATTCAATTCTCAGGCAACAGCTCTGGTAGACATTCCTGCAGACAGCATGCTAGTTGCATGCTCCTTGGCATTGTGTTGTGTGACAAAACTGCACATTTTAGAGCAGCCTTTTATTGTCCCCAGCACAAGATGCACCTGTGTAATGATCTTACTGTTTAATCAGCTCCTTGATATGCCACACCTGTCAGGTGGATGGATTATATTGGCAAAGGAGACATGCTCACAAACAGAGACGCAACCAAATTAGTGCACACTTGAAAACATATTCTGTTCTATTTTATTCTGTTCTATTACGTCATGTTTTTTACCATAAAATAGGTGTCTTGACTGTGAAAAGGTGTCTTGACTGTCTTGTCTCCTAAAGTAAAGGAACAAAGCTATGCCATTGCACAGTCATAGGCTTCTTTCTACAAGCAAGCACCACTGCTGAGGTTACTGCATTTTGAAGATTGTTTTCCACAATATAATATAACCACTTGATATTACGGTTTCAATAAAGGCACTTAAATGGCACTTGATTTTTTTATGGACTGAAAATACATGTTCAGTGTATTTGGTAAGAAATCAGACGCCTTGACTTTTTCCACATTTTGTTAGGTAACAGCCTTATTCTAAAATGGATTCAATTGTTGTTTTTTTCCCCCTCATCAATCTACACACAATACCCCATAATGACAAAGCAAAAATTGGGTTTTCGATTTTTTGTCAATGAATATAAAATTAAAAACAGAAATATTACATTTATATAGGTATTCAGACCCTTTCCGCAGTAATTTGTTGAAGCATCTTTGGCAGCGATTACAGCCTAGAGTCTTCTTGGGTATCATGCTACAAGCTTGTCACCTGAATTTGGGGAGTTTCTCTCACTCTTCTCTGCAGATCCTCTCAAGCTCTGTCAGGTTGGGTGGGAAGTGTCGCTGCACAGCTATTTTAGATATTTCCAGAGAATTTCGATTAGGTTCAAGTCCGGGCTCTGGCTGCGCAAGTCAATGACGGGGCGGCAGGGTAGCCTAGTGGTTAGAGTGTTGGACTAGTAACCGGAAGGTTGCAAGTTCAAACCCCCAAGCTGACAAGGTACAAGGTACATCTGTCGTTCTGCCCCTGAACAGGCAGCTAACCCACTGTTCCTAGGCTATCATTGAAAATAAGAATTTGTTCTTAACTGACTTGCCTAGTTAAATTTTAAAAAAGACATTCAGAGAGATCCTAAGCTCTCTGGAGCAGGCTTTCATCAAGGATCTCTCTGTACTTTACTCCGTTAATCTTTCCCTTGATCCTGACTAGACTTCCAGTCCCTGCCGCTGAAAAACATCCCCACAGCATGATGCTGCCACCACCATGCTTCACCGTAGAGATGGTTTCAGGTTTCCTCCAGACGTAACGCTTGGAATTCAGGCCAAAGAGTTCGATCTTGGTTTCATCAGATCATTGAGTTTCTCATGGTCTGAGAGTCTTTACGAAAACTCCAAGCGGGTTGTCATGTGCCTTTACTGAGGAGTGGCTTCCATCTGGCCAATCTACCATAAAGACCTGATTGGTGGAGTGTTGCAGATATGGTTGTCCTTCTGGAAGGTTCTACCATCTCCACTGAGGAACTTGAGCTCTGTCAGGTTCTTGGTCACCTCCCTGACCAAGGCCCTTCTTCCCCGATTGCTCAGTTTGGCCAGGTGGCCAGCTCTAAGAAGAGTATTGATGGTTCCAAACTTCTTCCATTTAAGAATGATGGAGGCCACTGTGTTCTTGGGAACCTTCAATACTGCAGACATATTTGTACCCTTCCCCAAATATGTGCATCGACACAATCCAATCTCGGAGCTCTAAGGATAATTCCTTAGACCTCATGGCTTGGATTTTGCTCTGATATGCATTGTCAATGGTGGGACCTTATATAGACAGGTGTGTGTCTTACCAAATCATGTCCAATCAATTTAACTTACCACAGGAGGACTCCAATCAAGTTGTAGAAACATCTCAAGGATGATCAATGGAAACAGGATGCACCTGTGCTCAATTTTCGAGTGTCATAACAAAGGGTCTGAAGACATAGGTATTTCAGTTTTTTATTTTTTATACATTTGCAAATTTCAAAAAATGTGTTTTCACTTTGTCATTATGGGTTATTGTGTGTAGATTGATACATTTTAGAATAAGGCTATAACGTAACAAAATGTGGATAAGTCAAGGGGACTGAATACTTTCGGAATGCACTGTATATGTGCACATTTTGCAAGTTGGATTTTTTATTTGTAATAGTTATGCTAATAGTTATGTTATGCATTGTTGCGCACTGTTGGCATGTAGATAAAGGCGCACATATTTTTTCCAGTGCATGCTTTTTATTTATTTTTGTTGAGTATTGAAACATTAAAAACATGTAAAATGTCCATCCCTAGGCCATATCTTTCATGCCTTCACGCCACAGGCTGTAAACCAACAGGATTGGCCTGGATAATGTTTTCACCACTCTCTAAAGGAAACAACACGATATATACTTGGCTAAGCTTGTTTTCTAATAGTAGAGAATAATACCACCACCTAAACCTCTTGAATGACAGGGCAAAATGTTGATTTCCGCCTAAATAGACATACGCAAATGTAATTATGTTTCATTAGATGCCCATAAATAATATCTGGTAATGTTGCATAGTTTTAGAAAGGTCTGGAACTCACCTTTCTGGGACAAATGGTTATAAATTGCTGAGGTTGAACTCCCTTTGGAAATAGAGCTTGAAATGACTGAAATGCTTACTAAATATAATAACAATCAAATTATAAACAACTTACTCTAAGATTTCCCCTTTCTTATAACTAACATACATACAGTTGAAGTCGGAAGTTTACATATGAAACTGTATAACTTTAGACCGTCCCCTCGCCCGAGACCCTCTGCATACATCAACAACTGACACCCACGAAGCATCGTTACCCATCGCTCCACAAAAGCTGCAGCCCTTGCAGAGCAAGGGGAACTACTACTTCAAGGTCTCAGAGCAAGTGACGTCACCGATTGAAACGCTATTTAGCGCGCACCGCTAACTAAGCTAGCTGTTTCACATCCGTTACACATACACTTAGGTTGGAGTCATTACACTCACCCCCCTTTTGACCTTCCTCCTTTTCCACAGCAACCAGTGATCCGGGTCAACAGCATCAATGTAACAGTATAACTTTAGTGCGTCCCTTCGCCGGGCGCAAACCAGGGACCCTCTGCACACATCAACAACAGTCACCCACAAAGCATCGTTACCCATCGCTCCACAAAAGCCATGGCCCTTGCAGAGCAGGGGGAACTAATATTTCAAGGTCTCAGAGCAAGTGACGTCACCGATTGAAACGCTATTTAGCGCACACCGCTAACTAAGCTAGCCGTTTCACATCCGTTACACATACACTTAGGTTGGAGTCATTAAAACTCATTTTTCAACCGCTCCACAAATTTCTTGTTAAAACTTCTTATGGCTTAGATCCCGCTAACGGGATCAATATGACAACAGCCAGTGAAAGTGCAGGGCGCCAAATTCAACATAAATCTCATAATTAAAATCCCTCAAACATACAAGTATTTTACACCATTTTAAAGATAAACTTGTTGTTAATCCCACCACAGTGTCCGATTTCGAAAAGGCTTGATGACGAAAGCACACCAAAGATTATGTTAGGTCTGCACCTAGTCACAGAAAAACACAGTCATTTTTTCAGCCAAAGAGAGGAGTCACAAAAAGCAGAAATAGAGCTAAAATGAATCACTAACCTTTGATGATCTTCATTAGATGACACTCACAGGACTTAATGTTACACAATACATGTATATTTTGTTTGATAAAGTTCATATTTATATAAAAAAAAATCCGTTTGCATTGGCGCGTTACGTTCAGTAATGTTTTGCTTTCAAAACATCCGGTGATTTTGCAGAGAGCCACATCAATTTACAGAAATACTCATCATAAATGTTGATGAAAATACAAGCGTTACGCATGGAACTTTAGATAAACTTCTCCTTAATTAATGCAACCGCTGTGTCAGATTTACAAAAAGCTTTACCCGAAAAAGCACACCATGCAATAATCTGAGTTCAGCGCTCAGACAACAAAACAAGCCATGCAGATATTCGCCATGTTGTGGAGTCAACAGAAGTCAGAAATAGCATTATAAATATTCACTTACCTTTGATGATCTTCATCAGAATGCACTCCCAGGAATCCCAGTTCCACAATAAATGTTTAAATTGTTCGATAAAGTCCATCATTTATGTCCAAATACCTCCTTTTGGTTTGTGCGTTTAGCACACAATCCAAACTCACGACGTGAAAGTCCAGGCAAAAGTTCAGACGGAAAGTCATATTACAGTTCGCAGAAACATGTTAAACGAAGTATAGAATCAATCTTTAGGATGTTTTTATCATAAATCTTCAATAATGTTTCAACCGGAGAATTCCTTTGTCTGTAGAAATGCAATGGAACGGAGCTAACTCTCACGTGAGCACGCGTGATCAGCTCATGCCACTCTGGCAGACCTCTGACTCATTCAGCTCTCATTCCCCCCTCCTTCACAGTAGAAGCATAAAACAAGGTTCAAAAGACTGATGACATCTAGTGGAAGCCTTAGGAAGTGCAATATGACCCCATGGACACTGTATTTTCGATAGGCAATGACTTGAAAAACTACAAACCTCAGATTTCCCACTTCCTGGTTGGATTTCTTCTCAGGTTTTTGCCTGCCATATGAGTTCTGTTATACTCACAGACATCATTGAAACAATTTTAGAAATGTTTGAATGAGTGTTTTCTATCCATATCTACTAATAATATGCATATATAATAGCAACTGCGCCTGAGTAGCAGGCAGTTTACTCTGGGCACCTTATTCATCCAAGCTACTCAATACTGCCCCCAGGCCTAAGAAGTAAACAAACTATAGTTTTGGCAAGTCGGTTAGGACATCTACTTTGGGCATGACACAAGTAATTTTTCCAACAATTGTTTACAGACAGATTATTTCACTTATAATTCACTGTATCACAATTCCAGTGGGCCAGAAGTTTACATACACATGTTGACTGTGCATTTAAACAGCATGGAAAATTCCAGAAAATGATGTCATGGCTTTAGAAGCCTCTGATAGGCTAATTGACATCATTTGAGTCAATTGGAGGTGTACCTGTGGATGTATTTCAAGGCCTACCTTCAAACGCAGTGCCTCTTTGCTTGGGAATCAGGGGATAATCAAAAGAAATCAGCCAAGACCTTGTAGACAAGTCTGGTTCATCATTGGGAGCAATTTCTAAATGCCTGAAGGTACCAGGTTCCTCTGTACAAACAATAGTACGCAAGTTTAAACACCATGGGACAACGCAGCCGTCACACTGCTCAGGAAGGAGACATTCATTCTGTCTCCTAGAGATGAACGTACTTTGGTGCAAAAAGTGCAAATCAATCCCAAAACAGCAGCAAAGGACCTTGTGAAGATGATGGAGGAAAGAGGTACAAAAGTATCTATATCCACAGTAAAACAAGTCCTAGATCGACATAACCTGAAAGGCCGCTCAGCAAGGAAGAAGCCACTGCTCCAAATGGGTCTTCCAAATGGGTCTTTCAAATGTACAATGACCCAAGCATACTTCAAAAGTTGTGGCAAAATGGCTTAAAGACAACAAAGTCAAGGTATTGGAGTGGCCATCACAAAGCCCTGACCTCAATCTTATAGAATATTTGTGGGCAGAACTGAAAAGCGTGTGCGAGCAAGGAGGCCTACAAACCTGACTCAGTTACACCAGCTCTGTCAGTAGGAATGGGACAAAATTCACCCAACTTATTGTGGGAAGCTTGAGGAAGGCTACCCGAAACGTTTGACCCAAGTTAAACAATTTAAAGGCAATGCTACCAAATACTAATTCACTGTATGTAAACTTCTGACCCACTGGGAATCTGATGAAAGAAATAAAAGAAATAAATCATTCTCTCTACTATTATTCTTATTATTCTTGACCTAAAACAGGGAATTTGTACTAGGATTAAATGTCAGGAATTGTGAAAAACTGAGTTTAAATGTATTTGACTAAGGTGTATGTAAACTTCCGACTTCAACTGTATGATCATACTTGTGCAGTACAATATTAGCACTATTTATGACAGAGAATTATCCTAACATTTACAATATGTGCAGGTTCGGTACAACTCCTGCTTTAAGCATGAAGTGATTTAATCCGTCTGTGACATAAAAAGTGCTACTGTATCAATTCTATGACATTATTTCGTATTTTTTCATGTTGAAAGCTCTAAATCTGGCTGAGAATATCACATCAAGATTAAACTACTATTGTTGCATCAGCTAGACTCCCGTTTCATTTGCACTATTGCAAGCTGTGAGTTTCACAGGCACAGGAAATCGTACCTTTGTCTGCATAGGCCAGAAAATGTGACAAGTCACTCCCTATGCAAATGTTGGGTCTGAAACCTGACACTGAAAGCTGAGATGAGGCTCTCTGGCACGGGACCCTACGACGTTCACAGAGCACTTTGTACACCAAAATGTCAGTCAGAACTGGTCCAGAAACGCTTAAAATCCCCCACATAGGGAACTTAACATCTAAGAGGTTGGCTGTATTTATGTTCACAACTTTTTATTGTGTCAGTAAAATGCAGTTTATGGATAGCATATTCATATTTGGATCCAGAATGGCTATACATAGGCCTATACTGCAGGTCTGAGACAGAGTGTGAAAGTGAGTTATTGAAGATGTTTTTTTCACTACAACTACACAACAACAAGGGTATGACATACCACCTTTAAAAGACCTAAAACTCATCAAAAAGCAAGTATGGCCATCCTGTAGCATGTAGAGACAGAGATAGTTCTAACAGGTGTGCTTTACCATGCTCTATAATGTCCTGGTATGATAGCGGATGTAAGCTAGCTGCTGCCAACCTGCCATGCTCAGATATCTGACTGTGTCTAATAGACAGGGGATTGGCTGCTCTCTTCTACCAGGTAGCAAGGGATTCAGACTATTGTACTGCCCTCTAGTCCTTCCTCCAGACCTCCCTTCTTCCCTCCTTCCCTCTAGACCTCCCTCCAGACCTCCCTTCTTCCCTCCAAACCTCCCTCCTTCCCTCCAGACCTACTTCCTCCCCTCTAGACCTCCTTCTAGACTTCCCTTCTTCCCTTCTTCCCTCCAGACCTTCCTCCTTCCCTCCAGGCCTCCCGCTAGACCTCCTTCTTGACCTCCCTCTACACCTCCCACCTCCAGACCTCCCTCCAGGCCTCCCTCCTTCCCTCCAGACCTACTTCCTCCCGTCCAGACCTCCCTCCTTCCCTCCAGACCTCCCTCCTTCCCTTCCTCCTTCCCTCCAGACCTCCCTTCTTCCCTACAGTCCACCCTCCTTCCCTCCAGACCTCCCTCCTTCCCTCCAGACATCACACCAGACCTCCCTCCTTTCCTCCAGACCTCCCTCCTTCCCTCTAGACCTCCCTCCAGACCTCCCTCCAGACCTCCCTCCGTGTGCAAACTCTCACCTTGCCGTGTTAAATATTCATAGGCAAACTAGTTTCCTGGCCGAGCAAAGGATGAGAAAGTAAGAGGAGAGGAGCGAGAGGAAGAGGAGTGGATAGGAGATGAGGGAGAGGAAGAGGAAAGGAGGGAGAGGAGAGGGTTTGACAGCTTAATCATGGAGTCAGAGCTGCAGACAGGACAGGTCTTCTCTCTCTGCTGCCTCTGGCTGTCACAACCACCTACATGATGTAATCACCTCTCCTCTCCTGACATCCAGCAGACAGAGCAGAGAGAGAGCAGACAGGGCCTTGGAGATTAGAGGTTGACCGATTAATCGGAATGGCCGATTAATTCGGGCTGATTTCAAGTTTTCATAACAATCGGAAATCTGTATTTTTGGGCACCGATTTGGCCGAATTATTATTATTTTATTTTTTTACACCTTTATTTAATCTTTATTTAACTAGGCAAGTCAGTTAAGAACACATTCGTATTTTCAATGACAGCCTAGGAACAGTGGGTTAACTGCCTCGTTCAGGGACAGAACAACAGATTTTCACCTTGTCAGCTCGGGGTATGCAATCTTGCAAACTTACAGTTAACTAGTCCAACGCTATAACGACCTGCCTCTCTCTCGTTGCACTCCACAAGGAGACTGACTGCCTGTTACGCGAATGCAGTAAGCCAATGTAAGTTGCTACCAAGCATTAAACTCATTGTAACGTTCGTCGTTGGGAGAAAGAGAGGAGGACGAAGGTGCAGCGTGGTAAGTATTCATATTCTCTTTTAATGAACACAAATACTCAAACAAAACAACAAAACACGAGAACGAAACGAAAACAGTCCTAAACGGTGAAATACAAACACAGAACAGAAAATAAACACCCACAAAACACAAGTGGGAAAAGGCTACCTAAGTGTGATTCTCAATCAGAGACAACAAATGACACCTGCCTCTGATTGAGAACCATACCATACCAGGCCAAACGCAAACACAACATAGAAAACGGAACATAGACAACCCACCCAACTCACGCCCTGACCATACTAAAACAAAGACATAACAAATGAACTAAGGTCAGAACGTGACACTTATCTTATCTAAACAATCAATCAATCATAATCACTAGTTAACTACACATGGTTGATGATATTACTAGATATTATCTAGCGTGTCCTGCGTTGCATATAATCTGACTGAGCATACAAGCATAGAAATATCTAAGTATCTAACTGAGCGGTGGTAGGCAGAAGCAGGCGAGTAAACATTCATTCAAACAGCACTTTCTTTGCGTTTTGCTAGCAGCTCTTCTTTGTCTGTCAAGAATTGCGCTGTTTATGACTTCAAGCCTATCAACTCCCGAGATGAGGCTGGTGTAACCGAAGTGAAATGGCTAGCTCGTTAAAGCGCACTAATAGCGTTTCAAACGTCACTCGCTCTGAGCCTTGGAGTGGTTGTTTTCCTTGCTCTGCATGGGTAACGCTGCTTCGAGGGTGGCTGTTGTCGTTGTGTTCCTGGTTGAAGCCCAGGGAGGAGCGACGAGAGGGACGGAAGCTATACAGTTACACTGGCAATACTAAAGTGCCTATAAGAACATCTAATAGTCAAAGGTTAATGAAATACAAATGGATAGAGGGAAATATTCCTATAATTCCTATAATAACTACAACCTAAAACTTCTTACCTGGGAATATTGAAGACTCATGTTAAAAGGGACCACCAGCTTTCATATGTTCTCATGTTCTGAGCAAGGAACTTAAAAGTTAGCTTTCTTACATGGCACATATTGCACTTTTACTTTCTTCTCCAACACTTTGTTTTTGCATTATTTAAACAAAATTGAACATGTTTCATTATTTATTTGAGGCTAAATTGATTTTATTGATGTATTATATTAAGTTCAAATAAGTGTTCATTCAGTATTGTTGTAACTGTCATTATTACAAATAAAAAAAATCGTCCTATTAATGGGTTTTTTGGTCCTCCAATAATCAGTATCGGCGTTGAAAAATCATAATTGGTGGACCTCAAATGGAGATACACTGAGCTATAGATTAGGGACAGACAGGGCCATAGAGATACACTGAGCTATAGATTAGGGACAGGGCCATAGAGATACACTGAGCTATAGATTAGGGACAGACAGGGCCATAGAGATACACTGAGCTATAGATTAGGGACAGGGCCATAGAGATACACTGAGCTATAGATTAGGGACAGACAGGGCCATAGAGATACACTGAGCTATAGATTAGGGACAGACAGGGCCATAGAGATACACTGAGCTATAGATTAGGGACAGGGCCATAGAGATACACTGAGCTATAGATTAGGGACAGACAGGGCCATAGAGATACACTGAGCTATAGATTAGGGACAGGGCCATAGAGATACACTGAGCTATAGATTAGGGACAGACAGGGCCATAGAGATACACTGAGCTATAGATTAGGGACAGACAGGGCCATAGAGATACACTGAGCTATAGATTAGGGACAGACAGGGCCATAGAGATACACAGAGGTATAGATGAGGGACAGTCAGGGCCTCATAGATACACTGAGCTATAGATTAGAGACAGACAGGGCCATAGAGATACACTGAGCTATAGATGAGGAACAGACAGGGCCATAGAGATACACTGAGCTATAGATTAGGGACAGGGCCATAGAGATACACTGAGCTATAGATTAGGGACAGACAGGGCCATAGAGATACAATGATCAATACATTAGGGACAGACAGGGCCATAGAGATACACTGAGCTATAGATTAGAGACAGACAGGGCCTCATAGATACACTGAGCTATAGATTAGGGACAGACAGGGCCATAGAGATACACTGAGCTATAGATTAGGGACAGACTGGGCCATAGAGATACACTGAGCTATAGATTAGAGACAGACAGGGCCATAGAGATACACTGAGCTATAGATTAGGGACAGACAGGGCCATAGAGATACACTGAGCAATAGATTAGGGAAAGACAGGGCCATAGAGATACACTGAGCTATAGATTAGAGACAGACAGGGCCTCATAGATACACTGAGCTATAGATTAGGGGCAGACAGGGCCATAGAGATACACTGAGCTATAGATTAGAGACAGACAGGGCCTCATAGATACACTGAGCTATATATTAGGGACAGACAGGGCCATAGAGATACACTGAGCTATAGATTAGAGACAGACAGTGCCTCATAGATACACTGAGCTATAGATTAGGGACAGACAGGGTCATAGAGATACACTGAGCTATAGATTAGGGACAGACAGGGCCATAGAGATACACTGAGCTATAGATTAGGGACAGACAGGGCCATAGAGATACACTGAGCTATAGATTAGGGACAGACAGGGCCATAGAGATACACTGAGCTATAGATTAGGGACAGACAGGGCCATAGAGATACACAGAGGTATAGATGAGGGACAGTCAGGGCCTCATAGATACACTGAGCTATAGATGAGGGACAGACAGGGCCATAGAGATACACTGAGCTATAGATTAGGGACAGGGCCATAGAGATACACTGAGCTATAGATTAGGGACAGACAGGGCCATAGAGATACACTGAGCTATAGATTAGGGACAGGCAGGGCCATAGAGATACACTGAGCTATAGATTAGGGACAGACAGGGCCTCATAGATACACTGAGCTATAGATTAGAGACAGACAGGGCCATAGAGATACACTGAGCTATAGATTAGGGACAGGGCCATAGAGATACACTGAGCTACAGATTAGGGACAGACAGGGCCATAGAGGTACACTGAGCTATAGATTAGGGACAGACAGGGCCATAGAGATACACTGAGCTATAGATTAGGGACAGGCAGTGCCACAGAGATACACTGAGCTATAGATGAGGGACAGACAGGGCCATAGAGATACACTGAGCTATAGATGAGGGACAGACAGGGCCATAGAGATACACTGAGGTATAGATTAGGGATTAAAATAGAGACAGGGTGGGAGACAGAAAGACAGAGAGAATGTTTCAGAGAGGTAAAGAAGATAGAGACAGGGTGGTAGACATAGAAACACAGAGAGAATGTTTCAGAGAGGTAAAGAAGATAGAGACAGGGTGGTAGACATAGAAACACAGAGAGAATGTTTCAGAGAGGTAAAGAAGATAGAGACAGGGTGGTAGACATAGAAACACAGAGAGAATGTTTCAGAGAGGTAAAGAAGATAGAGACAGGGTGGTAGACATAGAAACACAGAGAGAATGTTTCAGAGAGGTAAAGAAGATAGAGACAGGGTGGTAGACATAGAAACACAGAGAGAATGTTTCAGAGAGGTGAAGAAAGTGAAAGCCTCAGAAATACAGAGGCACAGATGGGATCCGTCAGACGAAAGGCTGGTATAGAGGGGAGAGGCTATAAAGACAGAGGGAGGAGGTTAGGGCAGGGGTGTCAAACTCATTTTCCCCGCAAGCCGCATTTATTCTTCATGGAGGTCCAGAAAGCCGGATTTAAAATGTATTACATTTCCTTTATCCATCGCTTTTGGAATTTTGAATCCTCCCTGACTGTCTAGCTTTCATTCGATGACTGTTAGCAAGCTGGACAGAGTGAAGAGACTATAAATGTAGGCCATTGTCATTTCTGCACAGTTTCCATTAGGTTTTAGTCATTTCAATGTTGATTTTTTTTTAACTCAAACCACCTGCCGGCGTATTGAAAGGGCTCACGTTCGTTAGAGAGAAGTTATTAAAGAGCTACTGGGGTGAAGGGAGAGGTTCGAGAGTTCACTTATCGAGCTACTGGGAAACAGTTGGTCAAGAGGTAATCTGAATAGTCTTCCAGTATGAAGGGACAGTCATCTACTCTATTCACCCACAGCCACGTCATGTTAGACCCAGCCGTGCTCGTACCAGACATCCCAAATACAGACCTAGGTCTTCCAGTATGAAGGGACAGTCATCTACTCTATTCACACACAGCCACGTCATGTTAGACCCAGCCGTGCTCGTACCAGACATCCCAAATACAGACCTAGGTCTTCCAGTATGAAGGGACAGTCATCTACTCTATTCACCCACAGCCACGTCATGTTAGACCCAGCCGTGCTCGTACCAGACATCCCAAATACAGACCTAGGTCTTCCAGTATGAAGGGACAGTCATCTACTCTATTCACCCACAGCTACGTCATGTTAGACCCAGCCGTGCTCGTACCAGACATCCCAAATACAGACCTAGGTCTTCCAGTATGAACAGACAGTCATCTACTCTATTCACCCACAGCCACGTCATGTTAGACCCAGCCGTGCTCGTATCAGACATCCCAAATTGAATCCAAATCGTTTCTTTTCACTCACATTGAAAGAGTCTATTATAACTTTCTATGGCCCTTTAGTATTGAGCGAAGTTGGGAATTGAAAAAAAGCTGTGAGATAGGTTCCTCAGAGACCAGTGCTATCTCACTCAGTTCTATACTTTTTCTCTCTAGAGGTCTTGAAGTACAACAGAGCTGAGAACACCCACACACACAGCTTTGTTTTCGGGAAATTTTAGGACCTTTTGGAGTGTAAAAATGACCATTAAATATCCTATTTTCCCTAACCCTAAACCTAACCCTAGCCTTAACCTTAACCCCCCAAAACCTAAACCTAACCTTAACCATAACCATAAGCCTAACCCTAAACCTAACCCTAACCCCAAAACCCTAAACCTAACCCTTACCCTTAAAAACAAATTCTGGACCTGATATTTTCCTACCTTTTCAGAACAATCAGGTGAAATGTTAGGATATTGGGGTCCTGATAATGTAGGAAAACAAACACACCAGGATATGGACAGACAGTGGCAAGTGAAGGACTTTCAAGTACTTTTTCAAGCGCTAATATTTATTTTCATGTAACATCAATTTGTAATAGGTCCTATTATGCAATTCTTTCTCGTCACCAACAGATGGCAGTATATCACCACAACCTCATGAAAATACAAACCACTAACTTACCATTCAAATCAAATCAAATGTTATTGGTCACATACACTTATTTTGCAGATGTTATTACGGGTGTAGCGAAATGCTTGTGTTCCTAGCTCCAACAGTAAAGTAGTATCTAACAATTCACAACAATACACACAAATCTCAAAATAAGAAATATATAAATATTATGATGAGCAATGTCAGAGTGGCATTGACTAGAATACAGTATATACATATGAAATGAGTAAAACATTATGTAAACATTATTAGAGTGACCAGTGTTCCATTATTAAAGTGAACCGTGATTCCATGTCTATGTACGTAGGGAAGTAGCTGGCTAGTGATGGCTATTTAACAGTCTGATGTCCTTGAGATAGAAGCTGTTTTTCAGTCTCTCTGTCTCAGCTTTGATGCACCTTTACTGACCTTGCCTTTTGGATAACAGCGGGTGAAAAGGCTGGTTGATGTCCTTGACAATCTTTTTGGCATTCCTGTGACATCAGGTGCTGTCGGTGTCCTGGAGGGCAGGAAGTGTGCACCTGGTGATGCATTGGGCAGACCTCACTACCCTCTGGAGAGCCCTGCAGTTGCGGACGGTGCAGTTGCCATACCAGGCGGCTATACAGCCTGACAGGATGCTCTCAGTGGTGCATCTGTCAATGTTTGTGAGGATCTTAGGGGCCAAGCCGAATTTCTTCAGCCTCCTGAGGTTGAAGAGGTACTCTTGGGCTTTCTTCACCACACTGTCTGTGTGGGTGGACCATTTCAGATTGTCAGTGATGTGTACAGTACGCCGAGGAACTTGAAGCTTTTCACCCTCTCCACTGTGGTCCTGTCGGTGTTCTACTCAATAATACGTGTTTCACTACTTATTTACTAAATACATGAGTGTTAAGTCTAAGACTGATGATGTTGACTGATTTCCTTATATGAACTGTAACTCAGTACAATCTTTGAAATTGTCCTGGACTTGAAGTTTGGGAACCACTGTACTACTAACTTCTCTCCCTGCTTGCTTTAATGCTTCCTCTCGCTATGTACTTCCTTTGCCTCCTTCATTGCAACCTGACTCATCACTGTCTGTCTCTATAAAGAAAAGGTATTTTGTTATAAGAACTTAAAGTTGCCCCTCTTTTGATTATAGCTTAATTTCAGTCAACTGCTCCTGTTGAGCTCAGGCTCTGGACAACATTAGCTTCTAATTTCATCCTTCTAGCCAGCTAGTTATAGCTAGCTACCTGGCGCCGACAAAGATGGTCGCCTTGCTTCACGTTCTTAGGAAACTATGCAGTATTTTGTTTTTAAATGTATTATTTCTTACACTGTTACCCCAGTAAATCTTAAGTCTTATGACATTCACGATTGGATATAACAGCAACGTCAACTTATCAACATTACGACCAGGAATACGACTTTCCCGAAGCGGAGCCTCTGTTTGGACCACCACCCAGGACAATGGGTCGGGTCCCAGTAGGCGACCAAAAACAACGGCGCCCGCTGAGGGGGCAGATGGAGAAGTCTTCTGGTCAGGCTCCGTAGACGGGCACATGCTCACTGCTCCCAAGTACACTACTCGCCAATGTCCAGTCTCTTGACAACAAGGTAGACAAAATCCGAGCAAGGGTTGCTTTCCAGAGAGACATCAAAGATTGTAACGTTCTTGTTTCACGGAAACATGGCTCACTCGGGATACGTTATCAGAGTTGGTACAGCCACCTGGTTTCTTCATGCATCGCGCCGACAGAAACAAACATCATTCTGGTAAGAAGAAGGGCGGGGGTGTATGCCTTATGATTAACGCGTAGTGGTGTGATCATAACAACATACAGGAACTCAAGTACTTTTGTTCACTTGATCTAGGATTCCTTACAATCAAATGCTGACTGCATTATCTACCAAGAGAATTCTCTTCGATTATAATTACAGCCGTGTATATCCCCCCCAAGCAGAAACCTCAACGGCTCTGAAAGAACTTCATTGGACTCTACGTAAACTGGAAACCACATATCGTGAGGCTGCATTTATTGTAGCTGGGGATTTTATCAAGGCTAATCTGAAAACAAGGCTCCCTAAATTTTATCAGCATATCGAATGCGTGACCCGGGCTGGCAAAATTCTGGATCCCTGCTACTCTAACTTCCACGACGCATACAAAGCCCTCCCCATCCTCCTTTTGTAAAATCTGACCATGACACCTTGCTCCCAGTCTATAGACAGAAACTCAAACAGCAAACACCCGTGCTCAGGTCTGTTCAACGCTGGTCCAACCAAAATGATTCCACGCTTCAAGATTGCTTCGATCACATGGACTGGAATATGGTACGGATAGCCTCAGACAACAACATTGATGTATACGCTGATTCGGTGAGCAAGTTTATTAGCAAGTGCATCGGTGATGTTGTACCCACGGTGACTATTTAAACCTTCCCCAACCATGGCAAGGCGACTGGAAACATGAGCAAATACAAACAGTGTAGCTAATCCTTCCGCAAGGCAATCAAACAAGCTAAGCGTCAGTATAGAGATGCAATTTAAAGGCTCAGACATGAGACGTATTTGGCAGGGTCTACAGTCAATCACGGATTACAAAAAGAAAACCAGCCCCGTCGCGGATACCGATGTCTTGCTCCCAGACAAACTAAACAACTTCTTTGCTCGCTTTGAGGACAATACAGTGCCACTGACACGGCCCGCTACTAAAACCTGTGGGCTCTCCTTCACCGCAGCCAACGTGAGTAAAACTTTTAAACGTGTTAACCCTCACACGGCTGCCGGTCCAGACGGCATCCCTAGCCGCGTCCTCAGAGCATGCGCAGACCAGCTGGCTGGTGTGTTTACGGACATATTCAATCAATCCTTATCCCAGTCTGCTGTTCCCACGTGCTTCAAGAGGGCAACCATTGTTCCTATTCCCAAGAAAGCTAAGGTAACTAACCTAAACAACTATCGCCCAGTAGCACTCAATTCCATCATCATGAAGTGCTTTGAGAGACTAGTCAAGGGTCATATCACCTCCACCCTACCTGACACCCTAGACCCACTCCAATTTGCTTACCGCCCCAATAGGTCCACAGGCGACGCAATCGCAATCACACTGCACACTGCCCAAACCCATCTGGACAAGAGGAATACGTATGTAAGAATGCTGTTCATCGATTACAGCTCAACATTTAACACCATAGTACCCTCAAACTCGTCATTAAGCTCGAGACCCTGGGTCTCTACCCAGCCCTGTGCAACTGGGTCCTGGACTTTTTGACGGGCTGCCCCCAGGTGAGGATAGGAAACAACATCTCCACCCCGCTGATCCTCAACCCTGGGGCCCTACAAGGGGCTCTCAGCCCTGTTCACCCATGACTAGGTGGCCAAGCACACCTCCAACTCAATCAAGTTTGCAGACAAAACAATGGTAGGCTTGATTACCACCAATGATGAGAAGGCCTACAGGGAGGAGGTGAGGTCCTTCGGTCTGTGGTGTCAGGAAAGTAACCTCACACTCAAAGTCAACAAAACAGAGGAGATGATCGTTGACTTCAGGAAACCCCCCATCCACATCGATTGGACAGTAGTGGAGAAGGTGGAAAGTTTTAAGTTCCTTGGTGTACACATCACTGACAGACTGAAATGGTCCACCCCACACAGTGTTGAACACAGGCAGGTTGCGCCTCTTCAACCTCAGGAGGCTGAAGAAGTTTGGCTTGTCACCAAAAACACTCACAAACTTTTACAGATGCACAATCGAGAGCATCCTGTCGGGCTGTATCACCGCCTGGTACGGAAAATCCTCCGCCCACCGTAAGGATAAACAGAGGGTAGTGAGGTCTGCACAACGCATCACCGAGGGAAAACTACCTGCCCTCCAGGACACCTACACCACCCGATGTCACAGGAAGGCCAAAAAGATCATCAAGGACAACAACCACCCGAGCCACTGCCTGTTCACCACTCTATCATCCAGAAGGTGAGGTCAGTACAGGTGCATCAAAGCTGGAACCGAGAGACTGAAAAACAGCTTCTATCTCAAGGCCATCAGACTGTTAAACAGCCATCACTAACATTGAGTGGCTGCTGCCAACATACTGACTCAACTCCAGCCACTCTCATAATGAAAAAATGGATGTAATAAATGTATCACTAGACACTTTAAACAATGCCACTTTATATAATGTTTACGCACCCTACATTACCCATTTCATATGTATATACTGTACTCTATACCATCTACTGCATCTTGCCTATGCCGTTCGGCCATCGCTCATCCATATATTTATATGTACATATTCTTATTCATTCCTTTACACTTGTGTGTATAAGCTAGTTGTTGTGAAATTGTTAGATTACTTGTTAGATATTACTGCATGGTTGGAACTAGAAGCACAAGTATTTTGCTACCATGTGTATGTGACCAATTAAATTGGATTGGATTTGATTTGATTTGAGTTGAGCCCTTAAGCTACCTAGCTAGCTAGACATCTGACTGAAATATCAGCATCTTTAATAGTTGTGCACTCATTTTCTGAGAGTCTGTTGACACGGCAGGAGTTGAGAGATGTTAAAAGAATTCCCACTGTCCGTGGCGTCTCTCTGCTGCTTGTAGGTCTGAGCTGAGGTAGTTTGTTTTACCTCTCGGCTTTTGTCTTGGGCAGAGATTCCCGTTGGACAGAGTGGTAAATGAATGCGCTGCTAACAAAGCAAATCCGGGGGAGCAGGCGAACATAACAAGCATGAATCTTTCATGATTACACTCATTCGCAGAGGTAGGTGAGATAAATACTCAGATGAATAAGCTTTCTCAGTGTTGATCAACACTGGGAACGCAATATGTAGGTAAACGATAATTAACAAAATGGTGAGTAAATGCTATTTCACAAATATAAAGCGGTGTAAACGGCGCTTACGTGCGTTTAACCTCCACTACATCCCTAGTTGGTTCTGGCAAATCCCATTCATAAACATCAATATCCTGCCAGGCAGGTTGAATCTACATTTGCTCTGCATTTTTGCTATCGATATGATGTTTGGCGGCACCTAATCAGTCAGTTCTGTACCTGTCTGGCTGAGTGGCAGTGTGGGTGGAATGAGCTCGCCTGGCATCCAGAGCGCTAAACACGTGACGAAAGTATTCTAGTACTTGAATTTCAGAGTGCCAAATTACTTTAAGCACCTCAAGCACCTTGCGCGAACCCTGACACACACACACACACGCACACGCACACGCACACGCACACGCACACACACACACACACACACACACACACACACACACACACACACACACACACACACACACACTCTTACCCCATTCATGGGATAGGTATTCCATCCCAGCTCTCCCAAAACAGAGGTGGTGTCCAGCAGTACCACTGAAACAGAACAGGAGAGAGAAACACAACTATTAGCATAATGTTGATATACATAGATCACTGTTTCCGCCTCAGTAATTGAAATATAGCTCATAAATGTTCTCATTTAGACTTTTGTATCTTAACAAAAATGAGTTTTTCACCCAGATGAATATTTGTGGTGGGTCCATTTCAGTAAAACATTATTTCAGAGCTGAAGAGCACAATTTAGGCCTGATAGATTGCAGTCAGATTGCTGTCAACAGCCTCTCTCTCTCTCTCTCTCTCTCTCTCTCTCTCTCTCTCTCTCTCTCTCTCTCTCTCTCTCTCTCTCTCTCTCTCTCTCTCTCTCTCTCTCTCTCTCTCTCTCTCTCTCTCTCTCTCTCTCTCTCTCTCTCTCTCTCTCTCTCTCTCTCTCTCTCTCTCTCTCTCTCTCTCTCTCTCTCTCTCTCTCTCTCTCTCTCTCTCTCTCTCTCTCTCTCTCTCTCTCTCTCTCTCTCTCTCTCTCTCTCTCTCTCTCTCTCTCTCTCTCTCTCTCTCTCTCTCTCTCTCTCTCTCTCTCTCTCTCTCTCTCTCTCTCTCTCTCTCTCTCTCTCTCTCTCTCTCTCATTCACAGGCTTTATTGCAATGTCACTCAGACAATAAGGGCTTCTTGGTTGTCCCCAGAGTTTGCTTGCAGCACCAGATAATAAGATTACAAATACCCGTCCCTCCGTCCTAAACCATTTCAGTGTAATTTCTGGCTATTTATTGTGAATGGGTCTCTGTAATTCATGTACACTATGTATACAGTAGCATGCAAATTGTATAGACAGTTGAGTGGATTCTGATAGATTGTGTTGATAGCTTTGACTGTAATAGAAAAACATGTCATTGACCTTCTGATATAAAATCCATTGAAATACCAGTAACTTTATTAGTGAAAAGTGATTCATCTTTATATACTTGTTGATTTTAACCGAGTGGAATGTCACTCCCAGAACCTTTCAGGGTTTTTCTATTGAGGCTTATCACTTAGTCAATATTCCAAGTTCACTGCTCCCAGGCAGCAGCATCGTGAACTTGAGTCTGTCAAAATATTATAGTTGTAAAAACATCTTTCCATCGCTGTCTCTCTCAAGGACAGAAAGCTAAATAATTCAGGATCAGAATGTCATTAAGGAAACTTCACCTTTTATAAATCTGTCTTTCTGAGCAGTGGGTGGATGGATTAGAGGTTTAACCTTCAACATCACACATTAAGTCTCTTATAAGAATCTGTGTTTGAACATTATCTGTGTTCTCTGTCTCTTCTCTAAAAGTGATGTAACCTTAACTGCAGAATCTAAACACGATATAGACGTATTAATATCATTATTACCATACAATAGCAAACAAGGGAGAATTTCCATGATTGTGAATGTCAAGCCAGCATTTCTGAAAAAAACTGTCCAACCAGTTCATGAGCCTTTGTGTGTTGTCAGTGTGTGTGTGTGTGTGTGTGTGTGTGTGTGTGTGTGTGTGTGTGTGTGTGTGTGTGTGTGTGTGTGTGTGTGTGTGTGTGTGTGTGTGTGTGTGTGTGTGTGTGTGTGTGTGTGTGTGTGTGTGTGTGTGTGTGTGTGTGTGTGTGTGTGTGTGTGTGTGTGTGTGTGTGTGTGTGTGTGTGTGTGTGTGTGTGTGTGTGTGTGTGTGTGTTGCAGGCTGTAAGACATCTGTGTGCTACCACGTACACTACCATTCAAAAGTTTGGGGTCACTTAGAAATGTCCTTGTTTTTTAAAGAAAAGCAAAGCAAAGTCCATTAAAATAACATCAAATTGATCAGAAATACAGTGTAGACATTGTTAATGTTGTAAATGACTATTGTAGCTGGAAACGGCTGATTTTTTTATGGAATATCTACATGGGCGTACAGAGGCCCATTATCAGCAACCATCACTGCTGTGTTCCAATGGCACGTTGTGTTAGCAAATCCAAGTTTATCATTTTAAAAGGCTAATTGATCATTAGAAAACCCTTTTGCAATTATGTTAGCACAGCCTCACAAGTCCTCAACTGGCAGCTTCATTAAATGGTACACGCAAAACACCAGTCTCATTGTCAACAGTGAAGAGACAACTCCGGGATGCTGGCTTTCTAGGCAGAGTTCCTCTGTCCAGTGTCTGTGTTATTTTCCCCATCTTAATCTTTTATTTTTATTGGCCAGTCTGAGATATGGACTTTTCTTTGCCTAGAAGGCCAGCATCCCGGAATCGCCTCTTCACAAAAAACAAGGACATTTCTATGTGACCCCAAACTTTTGAACAGTAGTGTTTTTGTCGGTCATAATAAGCTAAATTATCTTTACACTGTGTCTCCCTGTGAGCAAGCCACCCAGCCAGTCAGCCACCCAGCTAGTCAGCCACCCAGCCAGTCAGCCACCCAGCCACCCAGCCAGTCAGCCACCCAGCCACCCAGTCAGTCAGCCACCCAGCCTGTCAGCCACCCAGCCAGTCAGCCACCCAGCCAGTCAGCCACCCAGCCAGTCAGCCACCCAGCCACCCAGTCAGTCAGCCACCCAGCCAGTCAGCCACCCAGCCAGTCAGCCACCCAGCCACCCAGTCAGTCAGCCACCCAGCCAGTCAGCCACCCAGCCACCCAGCCAGTCAGCCACCCAGCCACCCAGTCAGTCAGCCACCCAGCCAGTCAGCCACCCAGCCACCCAGTCAGTCAGCCACCCAGCCAGTCAGCCACCCAGCCAGTCAGCCACCCAGCCAGTCAGCCACCCAGCCAGTCAGCCACCCAGCCACCCAGTCAGTCAGCCACCCAGCCAGTCAGCCACCCAGCCAGTCAGCCACCCAGCCACCCAGTCAGTCAGCCACCCAGCCTGTCAGCCACCCAGCCAGTCAGCCACCCAGCCAGTCAGCCACCCAGCCACCCAGCCAGTCAGCCACCCAGCCAGTCAGCCACCCAGCCAGTCAGCCAGCCAACCAACCCACCTACTCAGTCAGCCACCCAGCAGCCCATCAGCCTCACTGCTGTGACAGACAATACACCATCTGCCCTGGATCAGGCAAGGGTCTGTGGCACAACCAACACCGTAACAGTATGGAGAGCACCAGGATAGGAATGGATGAATTTATAAACGTCAACAAAAGCACAGTGGCAAAGAAGCAATAATAGCAGGTATCAGAAATACTGGCATTTAGAGATACTTTAAGCTTCACTGCTACAATAGGCAGATCTATGCCAAAAAGCTGTATCAAACAAGTCAGCAGGTAGCATAGAACTCTAGGCCGGAGCCTAGTGTGTGTGTGCGTGTGTATGTATACGTGTGTGTGTGTTTATGTTAGTTGATTTTCCTGTATACTGTATAAGGTAATTACTGCATGCTCTATGCTAAGTGAGACCGTGCATGTTCAGGGTTCAAAATAAAACATGGTCTATACAATAACAGGATAATTAATAGAAAAACACATTTGGAATGATGTGTCTGCATGGTACAATACAGTCAGCCATACATAATAGTTTCTTTGGCAATGCCGCGGTGAGATGGGTTGGCTGACTGCTCTCACACATCTACAACATTTCTGTCTGCACCACGCTCCACTACACTAGAGTGCTAAGATGATAAACGTTGGTTTCATTAATTTCATGCATATTTTGTTTAAACAAATGAAATGCTGGTCTCATCAGCCTCCCCTGAGCGCTCATTCAGGCGTGAGAAATGAAGAGATGGAGGTGGAGGGGGAGATAGAGGAGGAGGAAAAGGAGGAGTACATAGAGAGGGGAGGAGGAGATAAGGGAGATGGAGGAAGAGGAAGATGATATGGAGATTGAATAGGGGGGGGGGTTTATCAGAACCTGCTGGGAACATGTTGATGACATAGGAACTCCAGCTGGGCTACTGTATATAAATGGTAACATGAAAGGTACAGTTTACATACACCTGAGCCAAATACATTTCAACTCCGTTTTTCACAATTCCTGACATTAAATCCTAGTAAATAGGCCCTGATTTAGGTCAGTTAGGATCACCACTTTATTTTAAGAATGTGAAATGTCAGAATAATAGTAGAGAGAATGATTTATTTCAGCTTTGATTTCTTTCATCACATTCCCAGTGGGTCAGAAGTGTATATACACTCAATTAGTATTTGGTAGCATTGCGATTAAATTGTTTAACTTGGGTCAAACGTTTCGGATAGCCTTCCACAAGCTTCCCACAATAAGTTGGGTGAATTTTGGCCCATTCCTCCTGACAGAGCTGGTGTAACTGAGTCAAGTTTGTAGGCCTCCATGCTAGCACACGCATCTATTTTGTGAAGTGCACCAGTCCCTCCTGCAGCAAAACACCCCCACAACATGATGCTGCCACCCCCATGCTTCACGGTTGGGATGTGTTCTTCAGCTTGCAAGCCTCCCTCTTTTTCCTCCAAACATGACGATGGTCATTATGGCCAAACAGTTCTATTTTTGTTTCATCAGACCAGAGGACATTTATCCAAAAAGTATGATCTTTGTCCCCATGTGCAGTTGCAAACTGTAGTCTGGCTTTTTTTATGGCGGTTTTGGAGCAGTTGCTTCTTCCTTGCTGAGAGGCCTTTCAGGTTATGTCGATGTAGGACTCGTTTTAATGTGGATATAGATACTTTTGTACCTGTTTCCTCCAGCATCTTCACAAGGTCCTCTGTTGTTGTTCTGGGATTGATTTGCACTTTTCACACCAAAGTACGTTCATCTCTAGGAGATGGAACGCGTCTCCTTCCTGAGCGGTATGACGGTTGCGTGGGCCCATGGTGTTTATACTTGCGTACTATTGTTTGTACAGATGAAGTTGGTACCATCAGGCCTTCGGAAATTGCTCCCAAGGATGAACCAGACTTGGGTCTTGGCTGATTTCTTTTGATTTTCCCATGATGTCAAGCAAAGAGGCACTCAGTTTGAAGGTAGGCTTTGAAATACATCCACAGGTTCACCTCCAATTGACTCAAATGATGTCAATTAGCCTATCAGAAGCTTCTAAAGCCATGATATCATTTTCTGGAATTTTCCAAGCTGTTTAAAGGCACAGTCAATTTAGTGTATGTAAACTTCTGACCCACTGGAATTGCGATACAGTGAATTATAAGTGAAATAATCTGTCTGTAAACAATTGTTGGAAAAAATTGCTTGTGTCGTGCCCAAAGTAGATGTCCTAACCGACTTGCCAGATCTATAGTTTGTTAACAAGAAATTTGTGGAGTGGTTGAAAATGATTTTTAATGACTCCAACCTAAGTGTATGTAAACTTCCGACTTCAACTGTATGTACAGCATGTTAAAAGTAAAGCTACTATATACACAGCATGATACGCTGTACTATTTGAAAGCTATATTATATGAAAGCTCTACTATATGGAACCTGTACTATTTCAAAGGCAATACTATATGAAAGCTGTACTATATGAAAGCATTACACCAGTGATGTACTGGGCTGTCCGCACCACCCACTGTAGCGCCATGTGATCGAGTGCGGTGCTATTGCCATACCAGGCTGTGATGCAGCCGGTCAATATGTTCTCAATGGTACAGCTGTAGAACTTTTTGAGGATTCAAGGGTCCATGCCGATCCATTTCAACTTCGAGGTGGACCATTTTAAGTCTTTAGTGATTTGAACACCAAGGAACTTAAAGCTCTCAACCTGCCCCACTGCAGCCCCGTCGATATGGATGGGGGTGTGCTCGCCCCCCAGATTCCTGTACTCCAGAATTAGCTCATTGGTCTTACTGATTTTCAGGGATAGGTTGCTGCTCTGGCACCACACTGCCAGGTCACTGACCTCCTCCCTGTAGGCTGACTCATTGTCGCCACTGATCAGACCTACCACTGTTGTGTTGTCAGCAAACTTGAGGACGGTGTTGGAGTTGTGCGTGGCCACGCAGTCATGGGTGAACAGGGAGTACAGGAGGGGACTAAGCAAACACCTCTGTGGGGCCCCCGTGTTGAGGGTCAGCGTGGCGGAGGTGATGTTGCCTAACCTCACCACCTGGGGTCGATCCGTCAGGAAGTCCAAGATCCAGTTGCACAGGCAGGTGTTCAGACCCAGTCCTAAACTTGGTGACGAGCTTGGAGGGGACAATGGTGTTGAACGCTGAGCTGTAATCAATGAACAGCATTTTCACATAGGTATTCGTCTTATCCAGGTTAAGATTGCGTCATCTATGGATCTGTTGGGGTGTTATACAAATTGGAGTGGGTCTAGGGTGTCTGGGATGGTGGAGTAATGTGTGCCTTAACAAGCCTAAAAAAGCACTTCATGATTACCAAACTGAGTGCTACAGGTCGGTAGTCATTGTTGCATGAAGCCTTAGAGTTCTTTGGGACAGGATGGATGGTGGTCATCTTAAAACATGAG
Organism: Oncorhynchus masou masou; assembly: GCF_036934945.1. Classification (NCBI taxonomy): domain Eukaryota; kingdom Metazoa; phylum Chordata; class Actinopteri; order Salmoniformes; family Salmonidae; genus Oncorhynchus; species Oncorhynchus masou. The sequence continues at coordinate 22,740,766 of NC_088240.1, read as the reverse complement.
GAGATTACAGATAGGGACTGTCAGGTGTGAGAACACGCCCTGGAATACCGTTGGCTCCGCGGCCTTGTGGATGTTGACCTGATTAAAGTCCTTTCTCACGTCAGCCTCGGGAGGTGAGATCACCCAATCGTCTGTGTCGGTGACGGCCCTCACACCCGGCACAATGTTGTTGTTGTCAAAGCGTGTATAAAATGTATTGAGTTTGTCTGATAGAGAGGCATCATTGGGCAGATCATGTCTGGGTTTTCCTTTGTAATCCATAATGGACTGTAGCCCTTGCGACATGCAGCGGGCGTCGGAGCCTCTGTGTAATTTGATTTCACTTTATTCATATATTGTCCTTTTGCTCATTTGATGACTCTGAAGAGGTCGAAGCGGAACTTCTTGCACTTATTTATTTCCTCGGCCGTAGCATCAGGGTTATATTTTGGTTAGGTCAGGGTGTGACTAGGGTGGATATGCTAGTTTTTGTATTGTCTAGGGGTTTTGTATTGTCTAGGGTTTTTGTATGTTTATGGTGGCCTGATATGGTTCCCTGTCAGAGGCAGCTGTTTATCGTTGTCTCTGATTGGGGATCATATTTAGGTAGCCATTTCCCCTTTGGTGTTTGTGGGTTCTTATTCTATGTTTAGTTGCCTGTCTGTACTATTCGTATTAGCTTCACGTTTCGTTCGTTTTGTTGTTTTGTTGGTTTGTTCAGTGTTCTTTCTTTATTAAAAGAAGAATGTACGCATACCATGCTGCACTTTGGTCACCTTCATATGACAAACGTGACAGCAGGAGTATGGAGTCATGATCTGATTTGTCCAATGGAGGATAAGGGAGGACTTTGTATGCTTCTGCGTAGAATAACAGTCGTCTAGGACTTTATTGCCCCTAGTGGCATTGGAAACATGTTGATGGAAGTTGTGCATCAAGTGTCTTAGTGATGCAAAATAAAAATTGCCGGCAACCAGAAAAGCAGCCTCTGGATGAAGGTTTTCTTGCTTGTTTATAGCCTTGTACAGTTGGCTAAATGACAGCTTGTTATTTTTCTTGTCCTGAGGTAGAATGTATACAACAGTCACCGTAACAGCTGAAAACTCCCTTGTGAGGTAGAAGGGTCGGCATTTGACCATCAGGTATTCCAAGACGGGTGAACAGTGGGTCGACACTTCCACCGTGCTGGAGTTAGCACACCAGTTGTTGTTGATGTAGAGGAAAACCCCTCCCCCCACCATCAAATTCCCCTACTTCCCTGTCCTGTCAGCCCGGTGAATGAAGAATCCATCAAGTTGAATAGTCATGGGGGGTACCTTGTCTGAGAGCTATGTTTCATTAATAAAGCAAAGAATATTGCAGTTTCGAGAGTCCCGTTGGTAGCAAATCTGCGATCGGAGGTCATCCATCATATTATGACGTAACTGTATATTTATTAGCCAGTAGAACAGAGGGAAGAGGTGGGCGGTTTCACCTTCGCCTTAATCTCATCAGGATCCCCCCCCCCTTGCCTCTGTAATGCCGGTGTTTCCTCTTGGGTAGCCCAAAAAATGAGACGGAATTACAGAGGGAGCCCAAGGCAGTCGAAGTTGAAAACGAAATTGGCGTAACTGCCGATCTGATGTTCAACAGTTATTTTCGGTTGTAAGAAATAATAGCAGATAAATTTTATGAAAATAAAAAAAAATTACAAAATAAACACAAAATAGCAAAATTGGGTCGAAACTTGCAAATTGTCGGCCATCCAGTACCTCGCCATCTTTCGAAAATGTATAAGTGAAACCCTGGTCAAAACAAGTCAAACAGCTGCTAGTGAAGTTGAGTGTTTCCATGTGAGGTAATAGCAGAAAAGGAAAAAAAGGTATTTATTCCTGACCTTTATAATAACATAGAAATGTCATGTTTATAAATACATATTGTATGCATGACTGATATCAGAGAGAGAAACACAGGATTACAATGTTACTGGAGCACAGAGAGAGAGAGAGAGAGAGAGAGAGAGAGAGAGAGAGAGAGTAGAGAAAGGTGGACAGATCAGAGAGAGAGAGAGAGAGAGAGGAGAGAGAGGAGAGGAGAGAGAGAGAGAGAAAGAGAGAGAGATATACATTATGTATTGTGGGCACAACTTCCTATATTAATTCCACTTCTTTATTTTATTTTTTTCAGTGGTAGGGTGATACATCAATACACTGCAAAGCAATGAGCTTTGAGGAAGCTCTATTTAAATGCAAATAAAAACACTAAATAGTGCAAATATATTTTTAGCAGGAATTTGTTTGTTAGTTCCAAAAAAACAACAAAAAAAGCACTTTCTCTTGCTACTTTGCCCTTGCTTTTGAGTCCAGGAGAAGGCTTAATCTGGGTCCTGGAAATCAGCCCTACATACTGGTTGAGTTATTTAGCTGCAGTTTTAACCAGCAGAACTCCATGTCCTCCTCCTCTCCCAACAGTGTCTGTGTGTCTGGCAGGCCGGTGGAGAATGGAGTGCCAGGAGCAGTAGTATCCTCAGCAGAACCCCTGGGGACAGGACTAATTGCACTGTCTGCCTCCGTCTCTCTCTCTCTCACACACTTGAAATCCATACTTTCCTGACCATTGGCAATGTGTGTGTGTGTGTGTGTGTGTGTGTGTGTGTGTGTGTGTGTGTGTGTGTGTGTGTGTGTGTGTGTGTGTGTGTGTGTGTGTGTGTGTGTGTGTGTGTGTGTGTGTGTGTGTGTGTGTGTGTGTGTGTGTGTGTGTGTGTGTGTGTGTGCGCGTGCATGTGTGTAGAAGCTCTATTTCTCACCCAATGTAAATCTATACTTAACCACTGGCCATATTCATCACATACTGTCTGTTTCCAACTCAACCCTATAATCATTCATAAACTTTGGGATTTTTTCCTTCGCCTCTTCTGTACAGTTATGCGTAATTAAAATATTTTAATGTGTGTTTATGTATGTATGTACACCTGTGTGTGTATATGTATTTGTGTCTATTTGTGTGTGTGTGTGTTGTCCTATAACAGTCTCTGTCTCAGTGTAGTGTAGTATATTCCCAGTAGACGGTGGGGCCTGTAGGACCCTGCTTAGAGCAGCAGTGTTCCCAGGGGGTTTTCACTGGGGTATTAATAGAACATTACAGGGCCTGCTTATGAATCTGTGTTCTAGCTTTATAATACAAGAATGGGAACGCTGTTCCCTGGGTGCCTGTCTGCTGGTTTCTGTCCTGTCTTTAAAACCAGGTGCGTGGAGTGACATTAGTCGTTCAATCTAGGATCCGCATGCCAACCCGATCCTTAACCTTGACAATTTAACAGGTAACCCTAACCTTAACCATTTACTTTGGATGTAAAGCTAATTAAATCAAATTTGATCAAATTATATTGCATTTGTCACATGCTTGGTAAACAACAGGTGTAGACTAACAGTGAAATGCTTACTTACAGGCCCTTCCCAACAATGCAGAGAAAAATATAGAAATAATAGAAAAAGAATAACACGAGTAATAAATACACAATGAGTCATGATAACGTGGCTATATGCACAGAGTACGAGGACCGAGTCCATGTTCAGGGGTATGAGGTAATTGTGGTCGATATGTACATATAGGTAGCGAGGAAGTGACTAGGCAACAGGATAGATAATAACAGAAGCATATATGATGAATCAAAAGAGTTAGTGCAAAAAGGGTCAATGTAGATATTCCGGGTAGCTATTTGTTAACTATTTAACTAACTATTTATCAGTCTTATGGCTTGGGGGTAGAAGCTGTTCAGGGTCCTGTTGGTTCTAGATTTGGAACCCCGGTACGCTTGCCGTGTGGTAGCAGAGAGAACAGTCTATTACTTGGGTGGCTGGAGTCTTTGTAAATGTATAGGGCCTTCTTCTGAAGGCTGTAGAAGAAGATGAAAATAACATTTGAGAGATGAAGAGAGATGTAGGGAAAGTGATTGGGTAGAAAGAGAATAGATTGACATTTGGTGGTATTCTATTCAGATGATAGGAAGTGGTGTGAAATGAAACACTTTCTACAGCACAGACAAGCTGACAGGCGTGGTGGGGATAAGTCGTCGCTCACATTCCTACTCCTTCGAGATGAATCAGACCGCTATGTAACATCTTACTGTCAGAACTATAGCCAAGCAAATCAGAGCTAGAAGCTAATTAGATCAGATATTAGCACCATGAGGCTTTTAATGAGAATTTACCACAGAGTAGCAGATGAAGTGCTACAGTGAGGGGAGGTTACAGTCTTGACCAGAATGGAAAGATTGTCTGCAGAATGCCGTGGCTTCATAACACAGTGCTGACCCTAAATGACAGTTACAAGACAGGCATGACAGAGACAGGTCAAAGAGTCATGTAGCAACCTTTCGTTAGAGGGCCATTCACAGATGCATCGAGGATGGACTGTCATAGTGTTAGAACAGGAAGCATGTATGAGTGTCAAACTGAGGAGAAGCCATCTCAACACACCTGAGAGACCATCTACCCATTCGCTAACAGGCCACACATCACACCTAGCGCCTAACCACAGATCTAGGATCAGTTTACAATATAACCTACCTATAAATGAACCATTAGGAGGTAAATATATCTGACCCTGTATAGCTAGTTCTACCTTCTCCCACCTAGATTCTTTGGAGAGCCTGCTGCAGGTGGCGCCACTGAGACAGGCTTTTGATGCATGCACTGATAACACAACTTTATCAGGGATAGGGCTTAGTTAGTTGGGGATGGGAAATAAGTCTAGGAATTGCCAGGGACCTCATTATACAATATTATCACCATACTTAGGTGCAGATACAATATGTATTGAGATTCTCACAATTCTATATGTATTACGATGTCATTGAAATTTGATGTTCCAAACATTTTGTTCACTATATGTCTGCTGCAGAGAGACAGGAGAGAGCATGATAAAATGAGTTTTGATCAGTCATGGAAACATACTGTAAGTGCTGAAAGCAAAATTGTTTGGTATATTTGTCTTGGTTTAAGGATGTAAGGGTGTCTGGGCGCAGCAGCAAAGCAGGACCCAGTGAACCAAGGGATCTCCTGCCTCATTTAAAAGGATCAACCCTTTAGTTTGGGGACACTTAAAACAATGTTACAACAATGGACTGACATTATTCTCAGATTCTCTGAATCTCTGCAGCTTATTTCATTTATCCAATCCTTTCATTTATCCAATCCTCCCTTTGTTTGTACCAGCCAGGCTATAGGAAAAAACAATGCAGCTCCAACAAAACTCCCACAGAAATAAGAATAACAGTGAGTACTGTAGAGAAAGCTGAAACGTGGCAGTGTTTGTGTAGTAGGGCTTAGTTAATAACTCTTTGCGTCCCTGCAGAACACTGGTGTTGGTGTGAGGGATTGTCTGACATGCTGCATTCAGCATCTCCCAGCCAGGGAGGATGAGACTGATTGGTTTTCATTGTTCTCCTCTCAGCTGACATCAGGCCCAATTGTGCCTGTGAAATCCCCAACCTACAACGCTCACCTTCACCCGGTTCAAAGCAATATACAACATTTGACACATGGGTTTTAAAAGCAAAGAGCTGTTTGTCTGGCAGAGATAAAAACATAATTCTAGAGTTGTTTTCTGATGAATTGTGACATGTGGTAAGGCCTCTAAATCCGACAACAACAGGTGAGAAATACACATCATCTGGATGCCACACATAGGTTCACACACACACACACACACACACACACACACACACACACACACACACACACACACACACACACACACACACACACACACACACAGTGCAGAGAAACCGTTTCAGAACCACGGACAGAAGCTGGAAGCAGCCTAAAACAACACCTCAGAGGCACCTCTGAAGTCAATGTGAAAGACACCATAGGGCTGATTGGAACACTGACACGCTACTCATCAACTCAATCATCATTCAATCTGTGAAGGCAGCGCAAAGACACACTGGGCTGTTATGTAGCATCTGCCTGGGAGAAGAGGGAGTAGTATCAGAAGAGGGAGTAGTATCACTTTTATTGAACTGAGAGAACAATCAAATATAACCTAGGGGCCACATCCCTCTGTGTCCCTGTAGAATCAATTTAACTATTTTAAACCTGAGTGATAGCGCGTACGCACACACACACACACACACACACACACACACACACACACACACACACACACACACACATCTGATCTTCTTTAACCAAATTTGGTGGCAGAGAGACAAAGACGACACAATAGAGAAAGAAAACAGATGAAACTCTAAAGGAAACATAAGGGTGATTTTATTATCTGGTGTGATTCTTATGTGGTTTGCAGTCATGCATCATGTCAATGTAGCAGAATGGAACAGCAATGGGATCCAAAAGCATGCTACAGGCTCAAATTCACCTGAGAGCATCAATCTGCCAGGATCAAGGAATCTGTCTGTATAGTTTGAAGGTATAGTATGGCCTTAAATAAATACAATTTAAAACGTTTAACCTCAGTCTTTACATAATTCAATCCAGCCACTGCGTTAAAAAAATGGGATGTTTTGTGTTTTTGATTGGATACTGTAAGTATTTTGTCCATTTGTAAACCTTATGTAAAACGTAATGGACGGTTGTCGTCATTGAAGGATGTAGATGGGTAACAGCCTAATTGATTTGCCACCCCCGGGTTGTCAACTTCTCACTCTCCAGCGTTCACAGCGTTCGGAGCGCGGGAAAGGGCCCCGTGCGTTATTTACCGGTAGGTTGTTGTCCTTCCAGTAGGCCTATTTTTTCCACACATGATAAACTGTTTAATAGCCATAAGTTCACATTATTCAAAATAAAACTGCGTGCTATTTTCAAGAAATTAAAAACGCAGACTGCCAGTCATTTGGAAAGCAAACGTGCTGGTTGGAATATGAATGTCGTAGCCTAGAGCTCCTGACTATTGTTATTGGCGGTGCCTACTGTAACATGTTACATGACCTATCTGTAGGTTCCGGCCTATATATTGGTCAATGCAATCATTGGTTAACTGTAGCCTATTATGGCTACATTTAGGATCGGGAGGAAACATGTGCCACAAGTGTGAATTAAAGCACATATCAGCAGCCTTTACCCCCCCCCCCCCCCCAAAAAAAAAAAATATACATTTAGGCTAATATTAAACTCTTCTCCGAAGTCATGCGCAGATAAACTCTCTCACCTTGATTGCCGTGGCTGGTAGGAGTGAAGAAAATCCGAAAAAATAGGAAAACGAGGCAGAGTTTTTCTCCTAAAGTCATTTCTGTACCATCCACAGGCTGCCCAGCACCGCGCCGAGCAGGAGACGATCCAGAAGAAGAAAACTGGTCACACAGCGCCTTTAGATCCCAAGTGGAGCCGTGGGTGTCTCTCCTCTCCCCGGACCCTCCTCACATCCAGTCCCCGCTGGAGAGAGCTGACAGACAAATGTAGGCTACTGGAGGAGATCCATCGCATGATCCGGCGGAGAGCTTAGGAAGGTTGGTGAAGTTCACACCGCGGCAAAAACAAACATCAAGACGACATTTACCTGCAGCGAACGCATTTCTAGAGCGATGCTCAAAGACTAAATTCGTTGCGCTCCGTATCGGACCTTCCTGTATTTCACTGTTTTGACAACAAATCTAATCAAACGTTCCTCCTCGGGTGCGCTATTTTATTTCCCCCTGGTGTCAGCTAAGCGTATTCGTGATTCCTTCACGCGGGAAATGGAAGACGCCAGGATGCGACTCGTGACATACAGTTCCAAACTCCAAGTGGCGCGGTATCAGTTGTTTGGTTGTTCTGAGCGAGCGTAGTGCCGCTGTATCCGGTTCGATGCAAGCCTGGACTGACTGCTGCAGCAGAGAACTGTACAACTCCCGTTTACGACAGAGTACAGCTACAGAACAGCGAGACAGAGCGCATCTGTGCAGGGCGCCCGGCGCTAGAGGGTGTTAGCTGACAACACAACGGCAGTGTGCATGGCAGCCAGCAAAGTCTATGTGTGTGCGTGTTCGTGTATGTGTGTGCCTCTTCCAGCTGGACATCAATATTTCTGCAGGTTATTGATGACCAGTGTTGTTACCTATATTCCAGGTAGATTTGTATTGCAAATTATGTGGGAGGAAATGTAACATAATGTGATGCATAGCGTAAATTGCAAATTAATATATTTGCCTCCATTTTAAACGAGATTAGCTATGCTTACCTAGGCCTATACCTTTTTTATATTTAGAAAATACATTTTGAAGGTCAGGCAGGGCATTCATTTTCACATTATTATGTTACTTTCATGTAGGCCTAGAGTAAATGTACTGTAAAGCCGAATTCAAGTTTATAATTGAAATAGTTCATTTGTAAAACATGGAATCTGATGTAAATTGCTCCTAGACCTAGGGTGAGTTTTGTGTTTTCCCTCGAATGGTTAATGTTAGGCATCTTGGTAGATGATCCAAGATCTGTGCAACTTCTACCCAGTGGATCTTTGAAGCAGTAGTGTCATCCTGGCCAACAACAATGTCAGCCAGGAGTACAGAATGTCTTCATCCCATCCCAATGGATGCTTCATGGAGTGAGTAACCAAACTGCACCTCACCTTGTGGGGTTAAACAAAGCAACACTCCCTCTTGACATGATGCCAGTCAATCAGTCCAAGGGACATCAGTCAGAATCAGTCAACTCTAAGCCAACCAGAAACAATATCAGTCAAAACCACTCAGCTCAAAGGCATTCAGACACATTGTCTGCTCTAGCCAATGACCATCCCTGTCACTGAGGACTTGGGATTAAGCCCACATTACAACAACAGAATGTACTATGCAAAGCTCCACCAATACAATTGATCGATAAAGGTCAAGGCCTTTGTAGGTCCAGGACGACAGCCATCAAGGAAGTGGCGTGACAGCACAATGCTAGCTTATCCAATCGCTACACAAATCATTTGGCTGACTTCATTTGTCCGTTGAATGTTTTTCCTCCGACACAGTGGTGCAGCTTGCTTCTGGGTTAAGCAGGCAGGTGTTAAGAAGCGCAGTGTGGTGGGTCATGCTTCGGAGAACGCAAGACTCGACCTCCTGAGCCTTTCTGGAAGTTGCAGCGATGAGACAAGATTGACATTGTGGAGAAAATGGTAAAATACCCCCCCCAAAAAATAGGATTATCCTTTCTTCCCCCATTTATTTAACTTAGAAAGTCAGTTAAGAACAAATTCTTACTTTCAATGATGCCTAGGAACAGTGGGTTAACTGCCTGTTCAGGGACAGAACAACAGATTTGTACCTTGTCAGCTTGGGATTTGAACTTGTATCTGTTCGGTTACTAGTCCAACACTCTTACCACTAGGCTACCCTGCAGGATGTGATGGTTCAGAATGATAAAAATAAAATGAACAAATTGAAATAAAAAAATGGTTGAGTTGAGAAAAAGTCCCATCCTTTAAGAGTCTGTAGAGAGCTGCTGTGCTCTGCTGTAATAGGAGGAAATGAGGTGTGACTGTAGCAGGGGAAGCTAACTGTGATCCATGGATCTCCCCTGCTTTAGAGAGAGAGAGAACAGTCTGTGTGTGTGTTCGCACATACGTGCATGTATGCGTTTGTGTGGGGGGGTGTATGTGTGATCCAGAACACTTTCTTCCAAGCCAGACTGATCTGTAGATAGTACAGGAACAAGCCCAGATCAGCACAACTGACAGCAGGAATGAGGCTTTATACCACAGTTAAACACTAACAAGTTTCAGAGGTTACACAATGACCAAGGTCTTTATAATGAGCAGAAAGATGTATGTCTGGAATCCTACAATGAAACAATGTGTACTGTATGAAACAGAAAATAAACTTATATGAATTATAAATCGACCCAGCTTGCAAGGCAAATCAGGGTCAGATGAGAAGTACTCTAATGTACGTTACAGATGTAGGATCTTAATTTGAGCCAGTTTGCTACAACAAGAAAATAATTATGCAGCAACAGTAAATGTGAATTATTATGTGGATTATAATTAATGGACATTTTTGTAGGGGTTGATACATTTTTTGTAAGGGAAAATCAAGCTTCAAAGTGGAATATCAAACTTCAGAAGCTTTTTAAAAATTCAAATAAACTACCAGTTTTAATATTCAATGCAATGCAGGAAAGATATCCTGCAACATGGTGATCAAATTAAGATCCTACATCTGTATATTACTGTAAAGTCTTCTGATTAGGTGTAACAGACAGTAGAGTATGCTACTACAGTCCCTCAAGGCTCAAGCCACATTGAACAATTTCAGACTTTATTACACAAACAGGAAACAAATCAGTAAAAAATAAACCATGATTGCACCACTTCAAAGTTGCAATTTTCAGTCTAAAGTGTATTGCAATTTGTTGGCTAAGTCAATTTTAGCCGTTGATTTAAATGGCATTGCTTTATGTTGCTGTTTATTACAGACTACAGGACCTCCAGGTGGAAGCAGAGAAAGAGCACTACAGACCACAGCTGTATGTGCGTGTGTGTATGTTTTCACATTGCCGTGCAGGTTGTGTGTTTTTCCACGTGTCCACACATGTGAGAGACACGTTTATGAACGGTAACTAAATCTATAATGCTGACAAGTCTCCAGTCAATGTGTTTTTAAAGCCAACTCTTTAAACACTGCCAGCATTCCCATCTAACTAAACATAATGTACTGCATTCACTTTCTATATTTTTCAGAAACTTTAGAACATTTTTATTTTGAAAGGTGTTACCGTATTATTGGCTAGAGTAAAACTGAGAGGTGACAATTAAACACCTTTTTTTGGCATGGTCATGCACGCACGCACGCACGCACCACCCACACACACACACACACACACACACACACACACACACACACACACACACACACACACACACACACACACACACACACACACACACACACACACACACACACACACACTCACACACACACACCTCTCCTACAGTTCAAATCCAAGTATGCACACACACTTAACACACACACACATACACACATAAACTCTTCTCTCCTTAAGTTCACCTCCGATTATACACACACCCTTCCCCTCCGTGGGCCCACCTCCCAGTGTTACCTAATGGTCCATGTTTCTAATCTTCCCCGTAGCGATACAGAGAAGAATGACCAGAACAAATAGAGAACAGCTCATCATCAGGCCTGAGAGGCTGGACGGCTGGAATCCTGGTAGTTAAACCTTCACTCAGGGAGGGGTGAGGTAGGGAGCGAGAAAAAGAAAGAGAGAGATAGAGGGAGAGGGAGAGAGACAGAGCCAGTGGTCAAGCAGATGGAGACCCTTATTAAAGCGAGGGAATAGAGGGGCTGGCAGCACATGGCTTCTCATAAACTTTATGTGTAACACTCATTCAGCCATTTAGTATTGTTCCCTCCTTTCTCGGTCTCGTTATCTCCCCACCTCCCAAGAGTTTCAAGCCTATTTATTCAAAATCATAAATACCTTCCAAACAACCTGAGTTGAATAATTATATCATTGTCATAGATCGAACGTATCATATGATGATGAAGCTTCTCTGACGATTCTGTCTGGTCCTATATTCATACGAGAGGAGAGGATATGAACAATACCATGCTGATGTACAAGCAGTGTGTTAATAAACCATTGACTGTACAGGAAGCAAACACTTAATTACGGAGTCTGTGAGTTTCACAAAGGATTCCTTACTTGTATTATCTGGGGACGAGTCTTCTCACAAAGCTCTCCAGTGCTAATTCTATTGTCCTCTCAAGGAAAAGGAAATCATTTGTTGCATCAGCTGAATGGCATCCAATCAGTGCTTGTCAAACACAGAAATACATGATCCAGTAAATAAAGACATTGAGTGTGCAATTAAATAAATGTCATATTAAAATTCACATAAGTGACAGGCTTGATTATGCTCAGCGATAAAGCACAGTGTGAGGTACCAAACTGAGAGGTATAAAATAGGTGCCTGGCTAAATGTCTGTTTCATTTTGATGACAGATCCTTTAATTCGAGGCAGCACCAATCCAATGTGGAATTCAGCCACTTGACAGTTTCCCCCCAAAATTCCATTAGTAATTGGCTGATGGCTGGATTAAATGGTGTATTAAAGGAGCCATCCATCATGGTCCTAAACAGCATGAGACAGAGAGGGAGGGAGCACCGTGCTGCTAGTCATGTCTGTTCTGATGGCCTCATGCAACCAGCAGTGCCACAGCAGTGGTCTGTCTCTATCTGACCATGCTGGAAAGGACGTTCTAACCACAGTGGGAACACTGAAGCTTTTATTTGAGGAGCTGATCATCATTCAGAAATAGAAATAATAGTTGGTTTCAGTTTCGTTAAACTTTTGGTCAATTTATGAATGCAGTTAGATGGCTATTACGTAACTTCATGTCTACTTTTTATGCAGGGGAATTGCAACAACACTATTCCTGTCTCTTCGTTAACCCTCAGAGTGTCTACAGGGCAGGCTGAGATCCCAATATCCAGATTGACAGAGGCAACGTCCATCACCATTAAATTAATGGGATCCGTTTCAGGGCCACAAACAATGACGGGGTACAATCTGTCAGTGTGTGTGTGTGCATGTGCTTGTAGGGGGAGCCTCACAAATAGCTGGTCGAGTGCTGCAGTCTGATGAATCATTTACTGGAAAGTTCTGACCTCTCCTCTCCTCATCACTGAAAGGCAGGACACAGAACAAGGAGGTAACACCTGAAGTGGCTTCTCATATAAGTGTTATATTGATACAATTTCTCATCTCTCATGTTTCTTATTATTGCAGATATGTACTGGAATTGCATAATGAGACGGTACACGTTGGACAGGCTGAGATAAATCAACACCGAAACCATTAGACCAAATCTTTCTTTAATAAAAACCGAAACATAAATAGTGGTAGCATGGTTCATTATACTGAGCCTTTGTACAACAAAGGTTTAGAGCTTTCTCTGCCCGATTATACATTCTCTCTTCAAAGTGTGTATCTAATCTGGATTTGGATCCTCAGATTGTGTCTCATTTAGAGATTATTAGGATTACATTTATTACACATAACTGTAGAGATTCATACGGTTTCCTTTCCTTTGATCAGCAACCAGAAAACAATTTCACATTTCAGCAGGGCATCACCCAGGTTTAAATGCAGGGTCAGACAGAATGTTTTTTTTAATATATCAGCTGTTCTAAAATTGTCTCCAAAATGTCTCTTTTCAATGAAAGTTTTTTTCTCTGGCCACAGGGTCATAGCTGTTTTACATGTTGCTGTCTTCTGTCCCCCCTTCTGATCTCAAACAACTTATAAAGATGTCCTGCTGCAGTAGAAAGATACTACTGCAGATAAAGGGCAACTGTATCTTCGTAGAAAGAACAGTTGAATGTTTTGTTAAAGGCTGGTGACGTTTTGGTCGTAATGACCTTCACCCATGTCAGTATTCAGAGTGTGTCACAACCTCCGTCGGTACTCTTCTGCCCCCCTCCTAGAACACACAGTTTAGAGAGATTATGAGGTCAGGTGTTAAATAATAGTTTCACTCAGCTAACAGATTGTCTTCCTCTGCGTGGGCTCTTTGTGTCGCTCTTCCTGCTCCTCAACACTCCCCCCTGTACACTGAAAAGTCAATAATTATTTTGGAGCTATTTTCTCCCATGTTACCACTCTCTCAGCAGACATGATAATTGAGGCTTTTCATGGGAGAGAGCAGGGGAAAGTACGGTGTTCAGTGTGCTGACAGTTTGAAACCTCTGTGTGTGTGAGACAGTCACTCATACAGACACACAAGCATGCACGCACCCATATATACACACAAATGCACACAAATGTGCACATGCACACTCCATCCCCTATGCAAGATCAAGAGGCTGCATAGCCTGCTTATTCAAATGTCACACTGAAAAACATCCTGTTTGGTAGTTGTGGTCTGGAGCTAGGAAACATGGTTTGCAATGTATTCTTACATTTGAATGGGGATGTCTAGTCAGTTGAACAACTGAATGCATTCAACTGAAATGTGTCTTCCGCATGTCAATCTCTTAAGGCTCAAAGTGGAGGAGAGATTGACTTCATCACGACTTGTTTTTGTCGGAAGTGTTGACAAGCTGAATGTGGTGAGCTGTCTGTTTAAACTACTCAGACTCCCATGGCTACCCCACAAGACATGCCACCAGAGGCCTCGTCACAATCCCCAGTCCAGAACAGACTATGGACGGGGCACCGTACTACAGTACATAGAGCCATGACTACATGGGACTCTATCCACATCAGGTAACTGATGCGAGCAGTAGATTCAGATTTAAAAACAGATGAAAATACACCTTATGAAACAGCAGGGACTGTGAGAGACACACACGGGTACATATATATGCACACGCGCTCTACACACATACATTGTGATATTGTTGTGTAGTGGTATCGTACATGTTGTGTTGTGGATATGTGGTGGTGTGACAGTGTTGTATTATGTTTTGATTTATGTGTAATATAAGTGTCTTAATTTGTTTGGACCCCAGGAAGAGTAGCTGCTGCCTTGGCAACAGCTAATGGGGATCAAATACAAAAATACAAACCCAACCCCTCTGAATCAGAGAGGTGCAGGGGGAGCAGCTGTTGTTGGGGGTTAACTGCCTAGATGAAGAGGAGAACGACAGATTGTTCCACCTTGCCGGCTCGGGGATTCAAACCAGCGACCTGCCACCAATGGATAGACAGATACTCTCACACGGATAAACTCACTCTCGTACAAATACACACAGCCTTTCCCACGGGTGCACAAACCAACGCACATACCTACAGCTGCAGTAATTCAGCCCACTTTCACGTCCCAGAATAGATCACACATAGATATCTTGGCTGGATAGCCAGTTGGTAAGCCTAAGGCGTTTCTCTATAATTATTATAATAGAGAAGAGCAATCTGTGTGTTCCATGGCCCTGTGCTAGATAACTGATGAGAGGATGCAGTCACAGCTAAAATCACACCTGTGAGAGCATAACTAAACTCAATAGCATTCCTACCTATAATCTACACAGTTTAAAGGTTATGTGCAACTCTCCAGAAATAATGTGGTACCTATGTCTTTACTGCAGTTGTGAAACTTTCCTTTCTCTGTTTTTGTTCCCACCCGTGGCACTGAAATGTGCACACACGTCCCCGCACGCACAAGCGTGCACATAAACACACACAAACACACCCCACTCATTCATACATGAACTTACGCACATGCACACACACCGAACGGAGCTGAGCAAATCAATTAACATGCTCATTAGACAGAGGAAGTCATTATGGCAGTTTTTGGAACATTCCTCCTCCTTTCCCCTGTTCCTCTCTCACTTGGCTGCTGACTCCTACCTATCTCTCATCACCGGCATTGTGTGTGTATGTGTGTTTGTGTCTGAGTGTCTGCACTTGTTCCTGTGTGTATATCCATTCGATGGTGTGTGTGTGTACATTCTCCTCCAGCGAACAACATACACACACCTGCACATGCCAGTCATTCAGCATTGACAGGAGCTCTGGCCAATCGTGTCGTCTCACGCTGGGCCACACAGACGATCAGCAGGAGTGTGTTTGGAAACCCAGTATTCAGCTGTCAGAACCACTGCTCTGTCCCTGCTCATCCTGCTAATCCTGCCCTCTCTAGGGACAGACAGAGGTGTGAAAAGACATATAGGAGTGAGCAAACAGGCGACATCAGGAGACAATCATGTGAAGCAGTGGACCAGAGACAGGCGGTTGGAATGACCTTGACTGGTCTAGAGCAGCCATAGGCCCAGTGGACCCTACACAACAACTGTCACAACAGTCCCTGAAACTTAACTTAGCTTTCTTCTGTCTTCGCTGCACGACTGAATGATGTATAGGGACAGATATAATAGTTACAATAGACAAACACTCAGAAAGATATTGCTCATGTGGCAGTCTAATGTTTGGAAGTGACTGTGGTAAGGTGAAAAGTATTTTGACTCAACTCTGACACATTGAATCCTTGGCAGCTAGGTGTCTGGATGTCACAGTAATACTTGTAGCTTGGAACTATATACATTGTCTGTATGGGTACTGTGAGATGGAGAGCAGTGTGACTAATTCCATCATCAGAGCTATGAAATGACAATGCCACGCCCCATAATAGCGTGACTGTCTGTATCCACACAAGTCCTCACTAGTGCCATATAAACCATGTATCATCACTCACTGTGATTCACCACCAATTAGATTTTATCCTTTATTTTTGGAATCTTTTCCACTTAAATTTAGTAAACCAGATCTGAACCAAGATTGCTACAGTGCCTTCAGAAAGTATTCATACCCCTTGCCTTATTCCACGTTGTGTTTCAGCCTGAGTTGAACATGGATAAATAGATTGACAGGATGGTTACAGTCACATGTTCACTGGTTGGGTAGAAAACAAGATATCTTTTAGATAGTAGTAATGATACATGCCTTCCGAAAGTCTTCAGCCTGAATTCAAAATAAATTAAATCGGGTTTTTTCTCTCACCCATCTTCACACAAAACCCCATAATGACCAAAGTGAAAACATGTTTTTAGAAATGAATTGAAAATGAAATACAGAAATATCTAATTTACATAAGTATTCACACCCCTGAGTCAATACTTTGTAGAATCACCTTTGGCAACGTTTACAGCTGTACGTCTTTCTGGTTAGTATTGTGGCGTAACTACAAGGTTGTTGATCGATCCTCAGTTTTCTCTCATCACAGCCATTAAACTCTGTAACTGTTTTAAAGTCACCATTGGCCTCATGGTGAATTGCCTGAGTGTTTTCCTCTCTCTCTCAACTGAGTTAGGAAGGAACGCCTGTAGCTTTTTTAAACACATCTATCAATAGGTGCCCTCTTTGCGAGGCATTGGAAAACTACCCTGGTCTTTGTGGTTGAATCTGTGTTTGAAATTCCCTGCTCGTCTGGGGGACCTTACAGGTAATGAATTATATGTGTGGTGAACAGAGATGAGGTAGTTATTAGACAATCATGTTAAACACTATTGTTGAACACATAGTGAGTCCATGCAACTCATTATGTGTCCTGTTAAGCACATTTTACTCCTGAACTTATTTAGGCTTGCCATAACAAAAGGGTTGAATATTTATTTACATTTTTATAAACATTTCGAAAAACATAATTCCACTTTGACATTATGCAGTATTGTGTGTTGGCCAGTGACGACAAAATATGAATCGTATCAATTTTATAATTCAGAATGTAGCACAACAAAATGTGGGAAAAGTCACTGTTCAAATATATGGAAGGTACATTTTTCTCAACAATTATAGGGATCAGAACCATCAGATTATATCAAGGCAATGAATAGAACAGGCTTGGGGATTGCCTTAGTCAGGGGTCTCTAAATACGCTTGGTTGTGCAGGCTTTTGTTCCAGCACAAAAGTACGCAACTTATTCAACTAAACTAGGAGGAAAATCTTACTGGACCGGAGCCCTGACCTCTGATGTTATATAGACTCAGAGTCATGGAATCTTACAGAGGTTGTGCTCTTCAATGCTGTTGTGTTTCTACAATAAGTTTTTTTTCTCTGCAACTGTCACTCTATGTTCAGTAACTGACTTGAGGAGATGGAGAGAAAGGGGAAATGAGAGAAAGAGCTAGAGAGACAGAGAAAAATAGAGAGGGAGAGAAAGATAAGTAGGGTTAAAGAGTGAGGGTGAGAGAGAAATAGAGAGAGGGTCAGAGAGCCTCCCTCCTTGGGTTGGGGTGAGGAGAGCGTGGATTCCGTGACTATCACTCGGTGGCCTAGCTGACTGTAATTCAACAGGACCGTCATCGCTCATGAAAGAATCATGGCATATCATCAAATAGGAGTAAAACCCCGGGAGGCTTCCCACGCCCTGAATATTTCATGTAATGGAGGCTCTCGCCACCATGGAAACTCTCAACAACTCAGGATTGCGTGCAAATATTGACTGTAGCGCTGAGGGCTGAGGGCAGGGTCGGGTGGGCCGGGGGGCCGGGTGGGCCGGGCGGACATGTGTATGAGTCGTCCATGGAGCCTGAGTGAGTTTTATAAATAATGGTAATCAGATGTGACACATCACACAGCAGGGGGGGTAGCAGCCACTCATAACCTCATACTAGAGAGATGTTACAGTTAAAGCTACACAGGCAGAGAGCACTAGGAGAGGGGGGGGGGGGGGTGGAGAGAGAGTGGGGGGAGAATGGAGAGAGAGAGAGGGGGGGAGAATGGAGAGAGAGGGGGGGAAAAAGTGCCCTGATGCATATGAATTGACAAATGTGTGTTGTGGCTGCCATTGAATGGAGCTCAAACGTAGGTCTGAGGAAACATCAAAACACAATCCAGGGCTGACAAGTAGAGAGAGGAGAGGAGGGGGGAGAGGCTGTGTCTATTGCCTGGTTGAGAGCTCTGCAGTGCGGCTACACTACAGTCCCTGCTAGGTCTCCCTGGACGATGGAATCCGCAGCTTCTGTACATTAAACATGGAGCTCGCCAACTAATACACTCACTGCCTGCAAACTAGTGTCATTACAGACCACCACTTATTAATATGAATACATTAGAAATGCACTAGGAAAAGAGGTAGTTTGGACAGTATACTTGAAGTAAGAGATGTACTAAAATAATTGGGTCAGCTAAGTGTATTCTGAACAGTAGGGTGTCTTCGACAGTAGGAATTTAAGGGAGAGCAATTATTATTTACAGTAACACATCAGTGATTTGAGCGCTGTAGACAGACAGTGAGAATCTAACTCTATCTGTGTGTATCTGTCTGTGTGTAATGTGTTTGACTGGAGCTGTTTGCATATTATCAGCCCTCTCAGACAGGGTAATTGAGGCTCAGGCTGCTTTTGAGTCTGTCTGAGAGGAACATAACTGCATCTCCTCACTAATGTAGAAATCTGATCCGTCTACAGAGTTACTAGCTGCTGTGTGTGTGTGTCTGAGAGAGAGAGAGAGAGAGAGAGAGAGAGAGAGAGAGAGAGAGAGAGAGAGAGAGAGAGAGAGAGAGTGTGTGTGTGTCATCACATTGAGTTGTTTTACTGTTTATAATAGTTGATTTACTCCAGTCAAGACCAACACAGTAAACCTTAATGACAGGGGCTTCTAGCAGGTAATTAGACTGCTGCCCAGGGTGGAAACAACTCTGTTTATGGTGCCTGCCTGCCTACCTGCAGCCCCATCCCATCTGTAGGTGATAGCCTTGCTGCCTACCTGCCTGCCTGCCTGCAGCCCCATCCCATCTGTAGGTGATAGCCTTGCTGCCTGCCTGCCTGCCTACCTGCAGCCCCATCCCACCTGTAGGCGATAGCCTTGCTGCCTACCTGCCTGCCTACCTGCAGTCCCATCCCATCTGTAGGCGATAGCCTTGCTGCCTACCTGCCTGCCTACCTGCAGCCCCATCCCATCTGTAGGCGATAGCCTTGCTGCCTACCTGCCTGCCTACCTGCCTGCCTCCCTGCAGCCCCATCCCATCTGTAGGTGATAGCCTTGCTGCCTGCCTGCCTGCCTACCTGCAGCCCCACCCCATCTGTAGGTGATAGCCTTGCTGCCTACCTGCTTGCCTACCAGCAGCCCCATCCCATCTGTAGGCGATAGCCTTGCTGCCTGCCTGCCTGCCTGCCTACCTGCAGTCCCATCCCATCTGTAGGCGATAGCCTTGCTGCCTACCTGCCTGCCTACCTGCAGTCCCATCCCATCTGTAGGCGATAGCCTTGCTGCCTACCTGCCTGCCTACCTGCAGTCCCATCCCATCTGTAGGTGATAGCCTTGCTGCCTACCTGCCTGCCTACCTGCAGTCCCATCCCATCTGTAGGTGATAGCCTTGTTGCCTACCTGCCTGCCTACCTGCCTGCCTCCCTGCAGCCCCATCCCATCTGTAGGTGATAGCCTTGCTGCCTGCCTGCCTGCCTACCTGCAGCCCCATCCCATCTGTAGGCGATAGCGTTGCTGCCTACCTGCTTGCCTACCTGCAGCCCCATCCCATCTGTAGGCGATAGCCTTGCTGCATGCCTGCCTGCCTACCTGCAGCCCCATCCCATCTGTAGGCGATAGCCTTGCTGCCTGCCTGCCTACCTGCAGACCCATCCCATCTGTAGGCTATAGCCTTGCTGCCTGCCTGCCTGCCTACCTGCAGCCCCATCCCATCTGTAGGCTATAGCCTTGCTGCCTACCTGCTTGCCTACCTGCAGCCCCATCCCATCTGTAGGCGATAGCCTTGCTGCATGCCTGCCTGCCTACCTGCAGCCCCATCCCATCTGTAGGTGATAGCCTTGCTGCCTGCCTGCCTGCCTACCTGCAGCCCCATCCCATATGTAGGCGATAGCCTTGCTGCCTACCTGCTTGCCTACCTGCAGCCCCACCCCATCTGTAGGCGATAGCCTTGCTGCCTGCCTGCCTGCCTACCTGCAGCCCCATCCCATCTGTAGGCTATAGCCTTGCTGCCTGCCTGCCTACCTGCAGTCCCATCCCATCTGTAGGCGATAGCCTTGCTGCCTGCCTGCCTACCTGCAGCCCCATCCCATCTGTAGGCTATAGCCTTGCTGCCTGCCTTCCTGCCTACCTGCAGCCCCATCCCATCTGTAGGCTATAGCCTTGCTGCCTGCCTGCCTGCCTACCAGCAGCCCCATCCCATCTGTAGGCGATAGCCTTGCTGCCTGCCTGCCTGCCTACCTGCAGCCCCATCCCATCTGTAGGTGATAGCCTTGCTGCCTACCTGCCTGCCTCCCTGCAGTGGTATTTGTCAAAGGGGCCCAGGCACAGATGGTTAACAGAACTGAGAAAGAGAGACAAGTCACAGTGTGGACAGCCCTCTGACTGCAGTGAGTTCAGAGGGTACTGTAGATGTCCATATGGTATGGAGTTCAGGACCCTCTGCGGTCACACTAACCACAGTCTTCTCGTGTGCCTGTCTTGTCTGACCTCTTTCTGTTGAGTTCTCTAAGTATTATTATTATTAGGATTATTATTATAACAGTATATGTTGTTTTGTGCCGGATTTCTTGTCTGACCTCTTTCTGTTGGATTCTCAAAGTAAAGCCAAGCACGCAACACGGTGCCATAGGGTAGACATGTCCAATTATATCATTCATAATACATGCATTAATGCACACATTAATGCGAGGCCATGCAGTCTAATGGCAGAACTACTTCTGTTATATTACGTGTTCTCAAGAAGCAATGCCAACAAACACATTTTTTAAAGGTTGTACAGCCTTAACTTGTTTGTTTTTCAAAAGTGGCTGTACGTGTATGTGCGTGTGAAAGAGTGTGTTTGTGTGTGTGCTGCGTTTGTGTATGCTTTGTTTACCATTGTTTATCGTTCCTGTTGTTAAGACATAGCTACACAGCTAAACCGCGCTGTGTGGCATACATCATCCAGGATGTAATTACTTTTCGAGGTTGCACAAATAACAGATGGAGAGGTGACCTTTTTACAATATTTATTTATGCTTGAAATGTAATCTCTCCCTGCCTGCCCCTTTTGAAAGGAACGAGACAAAACTGATGGTGAATAAGGGAGGGAGGTACATTTGATGAAACCTGCTGCAAGAGAAACTCTGTTAACTATTTTTTTGTTATCATGTTCCTGTGAACACCTCTAGTGTACTGTATAAGTCAACAATAAGTCAACATTAGCACAAGAATTTGCTTATTTATCAGTAAAAGTCAAATCTGATAAAACTTCTTATGATATGCCCAGAAAATTAGCTGAGATTCCCATGAAGTTCTAGTTAGGGTTTTATCTAACATTATGATTAGAAATTAAAATAATATTTTTGATTAAAAAATAAATTGTTCATAATTTTAAAAACAAAATATCCCTGGAATGTTCTCTTCATATTCACAGCAAATATTGTGCACGACATGTGTAACAACCCCCACAGAACATTCCCCAAACATTCTCTTTAGGTTTCCAGGTAATGTAATAACACAATGCAGCAGTAATGGTTATAGAACATACCGCTGCAACAAATGTTGGGCTCCTGAGTGGCGCAAGGTTCTAAGGCATTGCATCTCAGTGCTAGAGGCGTCACTACAGTCCCTGGTTCCATTCCAGGCTGTATCACAATCCGCCGTGATTGGGAGTCCCATAGGGCAGTGCACAATTGGCCCAGCATCGTCTGGGTTAGGGTTTGTCCGGGGTTAGGCTGTCATTGTAAATAAGAATTTGATCTTAACTGACTTGCCTAGTTAAATAGAGGTTATAAAGGTTGAAAATAAAACAACATGTGAGAGCAACGTTCTGGGAATATTCTTGCAACATCAGGTGAATGTTTTGGGAACTTTCACAGAACCACTTTTGGTTTGCTTGTCTTTAAGAGTTGAGGTGACATGGCGGCTCATCTTCATACTGACCTTCTTTAAGGCCATCTGATTCTGATAACATAGTTTACTTCATACTATGATCATCTCTGTTTGGCTCTAACCATGGTCTCTCATGAGTCAGCCATAGGCCTTCTGCAGGACAGTCAGCTCCAGCAGACAGAACACCCAGCCTGGTGCTGAAACATATGTACGCTGCTGTCACTAAAAAAGTCCTATTTGTCACTAAAATGTCCAAATCCCTCAAATGTTTCCTTCCCACTGTAATTCTAACAGCCCTCCTCCCTATGTCTCCTCCCATCTCCTCCTCCACTAACACAAAGCTAATTTGCTATTCTCACCAGCTAGGGTTTGATGTCTCACCGAGGTGCGAGCTAACAGAATTATGTGAGAGAATGGAGAGAGAAATGTTTGATTTTGAGAAGGAGAATAATTCATCTCGATTGTGGTGCTCTCCCTAACAGGCTGAATCCATCATAGCCCTCAACTCATGGCTCTTGCTGACTGACAGCTCCCAGAATTACCTTTCCATCAGCTGCTTATACAATTACATTCAATAATGTTAGAGAATCAAAGAGAAGTAAATCTGGAGTCAAAACCTTTCACACCAGAAGTTATGTAAAATATTAAATGTTGCACTTCAACCAACATTTATTATAAGTACAAACAGTGTGCATGAGTCTCTTCGGCTTTCTACTCAAGCTGCAGTAGACGAGCTGGCTGGATCAGCAGTAGTAGATAAAGTCAGGGCTGTCACACTGTAATTAGAGAACACCATTTATTTAAGTCTTCTACTGTTTCCTTTGTTTATTATTTCCTCTCATAGCCCTGATGCTTTTTAATGAACTGCTTTGTTTCAGACTCCATGATTACACACCTTCTTCCATGTTTATCCAAGGAGAATAACCATCCTACTGCACCTTGGTGATTCTGTGGAGGATCATTTAGTGGATCAGTTTTCTGAAAGTTATTTAAACTATTACGCTTTGAGCTGTTTATGGTTTGTGTGAGAGCAACAGCAGGCTTTCTCTCTGTTCTCACTGTGTTACTGACAGCTCCGTCTGCAGTGGAGACACACACCACACTGTAGAAATCAATACACACACACACACGCGTGCATGAGTAACCAACTTCATATAGCACCCCCAGAAGGACACATGGACACCCACACTTCAGGTTGACTGGGATTTTACCTGCAGTAAAAGATATCAAACAGGCATTGACAGGATGGTTACAGTCACATGTTCACTGGTTGGGTAGAAAACAAGATATCTTTTAGATAGTAGTAATGATACATGCCTTCCGAAAGTCTTCAGCCTGAATTCAAAATGGATTAAATATATATTTTTTCTCTCACACATCTACACACAAAACCCCATAATGACAAAGTAAAAATATGTTTTTAGAAGTGTTTGCAAATCTATTGAAAATGAAATACAGAAATATATCTCATTTGCTTAAGTATTCACATTGCATGTTGGAATCAATGCATGTTCGAATCACCTTTGGCAGCGATTACAGCTGTGAGTATTTATGCACACCTGTACTGTACAATAGTTGCACATTTTTAATTCTTCAAGCTCTGTCAAGTTGGTTGTTCGTCATTGCTAGACAGCCATTTTCAAGTCTTCCTATATATTTTCAAGACGATTTAAGTCAGAACTATATCTAGGCCACTTCGGAACATTCAATGTTGTCTTGGTAAGCAACTCCAGTGTTTTATTTGGCTTTGTGTTTTAGGTTATTGGCCCGTTGAAAGTTGAATTTGTCTCTCAGTGTCTGCTGGAAAGCAGACTGAACCATGTTTTCCTCTGTAATGTTGCCTGTGCTATTCCGTTTATTTTTGTCCTATAAAACTCCCTAGTCCTTGCTGATGACAAGCATACCCATAACACCATAACATGATGCAGATACCACCATATATAAAGAGTGGTACTTAATGATGTGTGTTGGATTTGCCCTCTCCGGAAGTTAGGAAAGATACACTTATCTTGGTAGTGACTGGGTGTATTGATACACCATCCAAAGTGTAATTCATAACTTCACCATGCTCAAAGGGATATTAAATATCTGCTTTTTTTACCCATCTTCCAATAGGCGCCCTTCTTTGTGAGGCATTGGAAAACATCCCTGGTCTTTGTGGTTGAATCTGTGTTTTCAATTCATTGCTTGACTGAGGGATCTTACAGATAAATGTATGTGTGGGGTACAGAGATGAGGTATTAATTAAAAAAAATCATGTTCAAAACTATTATTGCACATAGTGAGTCCATGCATCTTATTATGTGACTTGATTAGCACATTTGTACTCCTGAACTTATTTATGTTTGCCATAACATAGGGGTTGAATACTTGTTGATTCAAGTCATGTCAAAAACATAACTCAACTTTTAAATTATGGGGTATTGTGTGTAGGCCAGTGACATAACATTTCAATTTAATATATTTTAAATTCAGGCTGTAATTCAATAAAATGTGCAACAATTCAAGGGGTGTGAATACTGTATGAAGGCACCGTACACGCTCACTGTGAAGTGACACCCACCCATAAATACAGAGGACAAGTACAACCCTTTTAATATTATTAAGATAGTAAGAAAATAAATCTTCAGTTATTAATATTTCATTAACGCCCTAGAGTTGATGTCCATGTCCCGTGGAAGTCCAATTAGCATAATACAAAACGCAGTTTAAGCTAGAGATATCGGTTCATTTGCATTGGATCTGGGGTGAAAGGCGACAGAGCTAGAGCGTTGTTTATCAGACCATGAGCCATCCTGAAAAACGCTCTTCTCACAAAATCATCTGTAGCGTCTGAACGGTTATGCCTATACAAACTATTATGACTCCTCTACGGAAAGATGAGACTCTCACAAACATGTACATGTCTGTTGTTTTGCTCGAGGATGCCCGCAAGCCTCACAAGACTCGACTGAAGGTCCCCCAATACCAGTTGAAAAAAATGTATGGAAGTATATACTGTATATGGAGACTGTTTACTGCCAATAACACGGGGTTAAAATATATAACAAAAATAGGGTTGACACCAAAACAAAGTTCCTTTTGATTTTATTTGGGATTATCTGTTGTTCCATTTAGTGAATCTGTTTTTCAATGCGTTCGCATGGGATAATAGCAGTAAGGCCATTAATAGAGGTAACAGCGGTATATATATACAGTGGGGCAAAAAAGTATTTAGTCAGCCACCAATTGTGCAAGTTCTCCCACTTAAAAAGATGAGAGAGGCCTGTAATTTTCATCATAGGTACACTTCAACTATGACAGACAAAATGAGAAAAAAAATCCAGAAAATCACATTGTAGGATTTTTTATGAATTTATTTGAAAATTATGGTGGAAAATAAGTATTTGGTCAATAACAAAAGTTTATCTCAATACTTTGTTATATAACCTTTGTTGGCAATGACAGAGGTCAAACGTTTTCTGTAAGTCTTCACAAGGTTTTCACGCACTGTTGCTGGTATTTTGGCCCATTCCTCCATGCAGATCTCCTCTAGAGCAGTGATGTTTTGGGTCTGTTGCTGGGCAACACAGACTTTCAACTCCCTCTAAAGATTTTCTATGGGGTTGAGATCTGGAGACTAGGCCACTCCAGGACCTTGAAATGCTTCTTACGAAGCCACTCCTTCGTTGCCCGGGTGGTGTGTTTGGGATCATTGTCATGCTGAAAGACCCAGCCACGTTTCAATGCAGGTGTGGCTTTGGGACAAGTCTCTGAACGTCTTTGAGTGGCCCAGCCAGAGCCCGGACTTGAACCCGATTGACAATCTATGGAGAAACCTAATAATATCTGTGCAGCAACGCTCCCCATCCAACCTGACAGAGCTTGAGATGATCTGCAGAGATGAATGGGAGAATCTCCTCAAATGCAGGTGTGCCAAGCTTGTAGTGTCATACCCAAGAAGACTCAAGGCTGTAATCCTGCCAAAGGTGCTTCAACAAAGTACTGTGTAAAGAGTCTAAATACTTATATGTAAACGTCATATTTCAGTTTTTTATTATTCATAAATAAATAAAACATGTTTTTGCTTTGTCATTATGGAGTATTGTGTGTATATTAATGACGGGGGAAAAAACAATTTAATCAATTTTAGAATAAGGCTGTAACCTAACAAAATGTGGAAAAAGTCTAGGCTTCTAAATACTTTCTGAAGGCACTGTACATAGTCACATTCGCTAATGACTTTGGGGTACAGTGTGTAAACCAGATTTCAAAATAATCTGTTGTGTTAAACAGTTTTAGACTGTTGTTATGTACAGAGAAGGGAGACACGAACCTGCTCTCTGAATGTCTCTCTCGGACTGAAGAGCAGGCGGACCATGTCTCAAAATAGGGGAGACACGAACCTGCTCTCTGAATGTCTCTCTCGGACTGAAGAGCAGGCGGACCATGTCTCAAAATAGGGGAGACACGAACCTGCTCTCTGAATGTCTCTCTCGGACTGAAGAGCGGGCGGACCATGTCTCAAAATAGGGGAGACACGAACCTGCTCTCTGAATGTCTCTCTCGGACTGAAGAGCGGGCGGACCATGTCTCAAAATAGGGGAGACACGAACCTGCTCTCTGAATGTCTCTCTCGGACTGAAGAGCGGGCGGACCATGTCTCAAAATAGGGGAGACACGAACCTGCTCACTGAATGTCTCTCTCGGACTGAAGAGCGGGCGGTCCATGTCTCAAAATAGGGGAGACACGAACCTGCTCTCTGAATGTCTCTCTCGGACTGAAGAGCAGGCGGACCATGTCTCAAAATAGGGGAGACACAAACCTGCTCTCTGAATGTCTCTCTCGGACTGAAGAGCGGGCGGACCATGTCTCAAAATAGGGGAGACACGAACCTGCTCTCTGAATGTCTCTCTCGGACTGAAGAGCGGGCGGACCATGTCTCAAAATAGGGGAGACACGAACCTGCTCTCTGAATGTCTCTCTCGGACTGAAGAGCAGGCGGACCATGTCTCAAAATAGGGGAGACACGAACCTGCTCTCTGAATGTCTCTCTCGGACTGAAGAGCGGGCGGACCATGTCTCAAAATAGGGGAGACACGAACCTGCTCTCTGAATGTCTCTCTCGGACTGAAGAGCGGGCGGACCATGTCTCAAAATAGGGGAGACACGAACCTGCTCTCTGAATGTCTCTCTCGGACTGAAGAGCAGGCGGACCATGTCTCAAAATAGGGGAGACACGAACCTGCTCACTGAATGTCTCTCTCGGACTGAAAAGCGGGCGGACCATGTCTCAAAATAGGGGAGACACGAACCTGCTCTCTGAATGTCTCTCTCGGACTGAAGAGCGGGCGGACCATGTCTCAAAATAGGGGAGACACTCTCAAAACCCACCAGTTGTTATTTCAAGGTAAATAGTATCAAAAGTTGAGTATGAAGACACCTTGTATTGCCAGCCTTACTACAATGGCAGTAAGTATTTTATGAAGTCGACAACACATGAAAGGAAACCTTATTAAACCACACCCTTCTCTGATGAACGGCGGGGGTCTTTGATACTACACACGTTAGTGGGGTTGATGGAAACTCTACATTTTCAGTCTTTCACATGCAAACACGCCCGCACACATACAGACTAGGCTAAGAGACGTGTAATAGAGATGGATAATTGCACTTATTCCTGTCCTACTTAAGGCTTGTGATTATTCATTGGAAGAAGTTTTGAATAGGGATGATTAGGTGTGAATGAGAGAGTATTTAAAGCCACAGACTGTCGACAGAGAGAGAGGGAGAGAGCTGATTGCTTTTTAAACAGATGTCATGCCACAGACACACCATCTACCTTTTTCAGTCTCTGTCTCTGAGATCAACCCATGCTGCTACTATAAGAAGCACTAAAGCACCATTCATGGGGTTAGCCATGTTTCTAGCTTGTTGAAATACAATCACTATGTGGTACTGAAGTGTTGAAGATGACTCCAGCATGTGCGTTTGTAACAAAACATTGGTGTTCTGTAGACTGTATAGGAAGATTCAGTAGGAAACCAGAAGTACCACAGTTAGACGCCCTGAGGATGAAACAGAGTTGATTCCTCTCACTCTGAGTCTGTTTATGTTGATGTTGTTGAGAGTTGTTCACTGTCAGGACTTTACCGCTGTTGTACAGGCCTAATCCTCTACTGACGCAGGAGGAAAAGTTTCACAAGGTGTGTTGTTGTGGGTGTTATTGTTGTTGTGGAGGGCCAGTTGTCTAGCCTGAGGGGAAGTATGTATGATTAGAACCGTCACAGTGGGGAACCACAATCTGGGTCTATTTTAGAGATCTCAGAGGAGAACACCGCCAGGGAATGAGAGACGTGTCCTCATCTCCACCCACCAGATAGACAGTACACACACACACGCACAGGGACATGCACACGCGCACACACACGCGCACACACGCGCACACACGCGCACACACGTGCACACACGCACACACGCACACGCACACGCACACACGCACAGGGACACACGCACAGGGACACACGCACAGGGACACACGCACAGGGACACACGCACAGGGACACACACACACACACACACACACACACACACACACACAGATAGATAGACACAACACCTGTTATGGTAAAAAGGAGGACGAGGCTTCCTAACTACTCAGATAATTCCACAGCCCATTTAAAGCATCAACAAACTACTGCATCAGCACCCGAACATAAACAAGTAAACAAGATGGACTCCAAAGCACTTTAGTATGGCCAATAAATGTAGTTATACGATAATTTATATGAAGCCTAGCTTGAGGCCTTGTGTTGTAAAGTTAACTGACTTCTATCTCTTTGTTTATCTTCGACAGGAGAAAGGAGCTGATATCATTTCACACCTCTCGTTTCAAACACCTCCACCCCTCCAGGGAATTCATCACTCCTTTCTTTCCTGGTTGGTAAAGCTTTCCCTCGTTCTGTTGGGGACAGACAGGTGGTGAGATTCATCAGGAGGATTAGAGGCTTCACACCTGCACTTCATGATGATAGACACACAGACAATAGGGAGCCCTGAGGAGGTTGAAACATACACTGTAAATGGGTTACTAGGAATTTGAAAGTAACTTACAAGCAGCTTGGGGGCAAGTAAAATTGTTTATTTCATATAACAGTGCACCTACTGTAATTTAAATACAGTATCAAAGCAAGAACGGTGTAATGACACACAGTACAACACCGTAAAATGTACTGTAATGTACTGTAAAAAAAATAAATGCTACCGTAATCAGAATGAATGGAAGGAAGAATGAATGCCATTTATTGAGGGGAGGGGTTTGTATTTCACAGTATTTTACTGTAATTACAAGGTATTTGTGGAAGCAGGTTGACTGCTTGGTAAACTGTTTGCACATTACAGCATATTAATTAATATTTGGTGTTTTATATCACTTGCACTTCTAGAATCTGTAACAAAGACTTCCAAACTGGCAAAAGGACATGGCAAAATGCTCAGCCATTTAAAGTTTAAAATTTACTGCCACTCTAATCTGTCCCCTATACCATTTTAATTAATGGGGTACTATAACCACATAGGATGTCACAACAATTATAGCATCTTACAAGGCACACCTCAAAATGTGTTAATGAGCCAGAAACTACAAAACTCCAAGCTGCTTGTAAGTTACTTTCATCCATTAGTTGTCAAAATGTGTTAATGAGTCTACAAAACCATGCATCCATTAGTTGTCAAAATATTCTTGTCACTCCAAACATACAGTACGGTACTGTATTCTGTGGGGTGGAATTACAGTACCCTTCGAGATACAGCACATTTCCCACAATGCACAATAATTTACAGAATGCTGGAGTTAAATGTTTCAGAGTTTACTGTTGATAATAACAGAAATGTTTGTATAAATGACATATTTCCATTACAGTGTATAATACCACAGTCTGTCTATCTGTTGTCAGGGTTCTATAGCCTCCAGGGCCCCAGGCTCCATCAAAGAGAGACAAAGGCACATAATTTTGTTGCATACACAATTGCAATTACTTTGAATGTGTACAATTTAATTGAGTTGTTGTGGTTGCTTAGTGTTAGGACGAGCATATGTTTCAAGTTTGAGATGAGATAATATGGTTCTCTACTAGTCATCTGACAACACACTCCATACAATTCCTCTGACATAGTGTAGTCTGCTGTTAGGCCTCTCTCTCATGCCCCACACTGCATCTTTTTGATTCCTCTCTGTGATATGTGTGAAGTTTGTAAGTGTGACTCGGGGCTGCCTTGCTCTGTTCTACGAGGCAATGTGTTTATCCTCTGTTTTTGAGTTTGAGGTTGTGGTGTCAATCACACACACCAGTCAGATCACTTGGTTTCCATGCCAACCCAGTACTTTAGGACCCTGGGGTCCTGTGTGTGTGTTTGTGTGTATGTTGTGCACTCAGAGACCACCTGCTGACGTAGCATCTGTTTGCATAACAGACCCCCTAATAACAGTAAAAGCTCCTCCTGCTGTGGCATATTAACTAGCTGGGTTGCATGTGTGTATTATAATCAGGGAGTAACCCAGGTGGTCGAAAGTCTCTAATTAGATAAAGAGTTTGTTTTTCAGAACTCAAACTGACTCCATGGACTCAATGTCTTAGACAAAGGTCGACTTGTCCGAAATACTGATGGAACATCCCTCCAGAGATAATGACTCTGGTGGGGAATGCAGGTGTGTGAAGGAGCCTTTTATCACCGAGAATGGGTTATAGATATGGGGAACACATTTGTGATATTCTGAATTTCCTTTCAATTATATGGTCTTTGATAAGAGTTAATGTAGAGTACAGTCGGTTCTGGAGAATATTCTGCCACTTTTCCTCTACAACAGGAAGAAAAGCCAGCGAGAGATAGTCCTTATTCCAGCAGAGGTCCTTTAGGAGATGACAGGTGTGGACAGATGAAGCTGAGGCAGGTAGAGGTGATAGGGCAGTGTGTGAGTGTGTCTGTGTGTCTGTCTGTGTGTGTGTCTGTGTGTCTGTGTGTGTGTGCGTGTGTGTGTGTGTGTGGTGAGATGTATGGCCTCAGTACTAGAAGTGGAGGAGCAGGGAATTAGCTTACATAGACAGTAATTGCATCATCAATTATGAAGGATAAACGCTTTTCAACTCACAGCTGATACTGGCACTAATAACCTCTGGCCACCTGATCAAGGTTAGCACTAAATCTACGGATTTGACTCTCTCTCTCTCTCTCTCTCTATCTCTCTCTCACACACACGCACACACGCACACACGCACACACACACACACACACTCACACACACACACACACACACACACACACACACACACACACACACACACACACACACACACACACACACACACACACACACACACACACACACACACACACACACACACCCTGACCCAAACCCTAAACTTAACCCTTAACCTCTATTCCTTACCCTGAACCTAACCCCTAATCCCAAACCCTAACCCACACCCTAAACTTAACCCTTAATCTCTATTCCTTACCCGGAACCTAACCCCTAACCCTAACCCAAACCCTAAACTTAACCCTTAACCTCTATTCCTTACCCTGAACCTAACCCCTAACCCTAAACCCTAACCCACACCCTAAACTTAACCCTTAACCCTATTCCTTACCCTGAACCTAACCCCTAACCCTAAACCCTAACCCAAACCCTAAACTTAACCCTTAACCTCTAATCCTTACCCTGAACCTAACCCCTAATCCTAAAATAGCCTTTTTACAAGAGACTTCTCTGAATTTTAGTTGGTTTACTATTCTTGTGAGGACTTCTGGTTGTCACAAATATAAAACGTGAACGTGTACACACACACACACACACACACAGTCTATCTTTGTCTCCCTCTCTCTGAAGAAACTCACACAGAGCAGGGAGACGATAATTTCCAGCTTCTCCCATCTTCCAAATAACAGCTCATAAATAAAACTCAGCTCAGACTTTTTTCTCCACTGTCATGGAATAAATAGCTAGCTAGCACATGGACATCTTCAGAATCAAATTACATTTCTTTCCGTACTGCTCCATCAATGGAATTTTTCCTTCAAGTCCATGTTTTTGGAATATATTGTAGTGCTTCAAAAGCAGTGTTGGAGATGGTAATGTGTGTTCTGGTCTGCAGACACTGTGTTTTGATGCCCTCTAGTCAGTGTGTTTTTGTCTCTGTATCTCTGACTGGGAAATCAATACTGTCTCCAGCCTGGGGAATGTCAATATCTGTCACTGTGCGTGTGTGTCTGTGCACGTGTGTGTGTGTGTGTGTGTGGGCTCGAGGTGTGGGGGAGCCCCAGCAGCACCAGCAGCCCCAGTAGTATTGACCAGGGCTGCTGTGTGATCCATAAAGGCAATGGGAGATCATTTAGAGGATGTTAGGGTCAATGTATACACGCCTTTTATAGCACCATTCAGCATCCAGTCAGCATCCAGTCAGCATCCAGTCAGCAACCAGTCAGCAACCAGTCAGCAACCAGTCAGCAACCAGTTAGCAACCAGTCAGCATTCTGTCAGCATCCAGTCAGCAACCAGTCAGCATCCAGTCAGCAACCAGTCAGCATCCAGTCAGCATCCAGTCAGCATCCAGTCAGCATCCAGTCAGCATCCAGTCAGCATCCAGTCAGCATCCAGTTAGCATCCAGTCAGAAACCAGTCAGCAACCAGTCAGCATCCATTCAGCAACCAGTCAGCATCCAGTTAGCATCCAGTCAGCATCCAGTCAGCATTCAGTCAGCATTCAGTCAGCATCAAGTCAGCATCCAGTCAGCAACCAGTCAGCATCCAGTCAGCATCCAGTCAGCATTCAGTCAGCATTCAGTCAGCATCAAGTCAGCATCCAGTCAGTATTCAGTCAGCATCCAGTCAGTATTCAGTCAGCAGCCAGTCAGCAACCAGTCAGCATCCAGTCAGCATCCAGTAAGCAACCAGTCAGCACTAGGTCAGCATCCAGTCAGCATCCAGTCAGCATCCAGTCTGCATCCAGTCAGCATCCAGTCAGCATCCAGTCAGCATCCAGTCAGTATTCAGTCAGCATCCAGTCAACATCCAGTCAGCAACTAGTCAGCACTAGGTCAGCATCAAGTCAGTATTCAGTCAGCATCCAGTCAACATCCAGTCAGTATTCAGTCAGTATTCAGTCAGCAACCAGTCAGCATCCAGTCAGTATTCAGTCAGCAGACAGTCAGCATCCAGTCAGCATCCAGTCCGTATTCAGTCAGCATCCAGTCAGCACCCAGTCGGTATTCAGTCAGCATCCAGTCAGTATTCAGTCATTATTCAGTCAGCATCCAGTCAGTAGTCATTCAGCATCCAGTCAGCATCCAGTCAGCATCCAGTCAGCAACTAGTCAGCAACTAGTCAGCACCCAGTCAGCACCCAGTCAGCACCCAGTCAGCATCCAGTCAGCACCCAGTCAGCATCCAGTCAGCACCCAGTCAGCATCCAGTCAGCAACCAGTCAGCAGCCAGTCAGCAGCCAGTCAGCATCCAGTCAGCACCCAGTCAGCACCCAGTCAGCATCCAGTCAGCAACCAGTCAGCATTCAGTCAGCAACCAGTCAGCAACAAGTCAGCATCCAGTCAGTATTCTGTCAGCATCCAGTCAGCATCCAGTCAGTATTCAGTCAGTATTCAGTCAGTATTCAGTCGGCACCCAGTCGGTATTCAGTCAGCAGCCAGTCAGTATTCAGTCAGTATTCAGTCAGCATCCAGTCAGCATCCAGTCGGCATCCAGTCAGTATTCAGTCAGCATCCAGTCAGCATCCAGTCAGCAACCAGTCAGCATCCAGTCAGCAACCAGTCAGCAACCAGTCAGCACTAGGTCAGCATCCAGTCAGTATTCAGTCAGCATCCAGTCAACATCCAGTCAGTATTCAGTCAGTATTCAGTCAGCAACCAGTCAGCATCCAGTCAGCATCCAGTAAGCAACAAGTCAGCACTAGGTCAGCATCCAGTCAGTATTCAGTCAGCATCCAGTCTGCATCCAGTCAGCATCCAGTCAGCATCGAGTCAGTATTCAGTCAGCATCTAGTCAACATCCAGTCAGCATCCAGTCAGCATCCAGTCAGTATCCAGTCAGCAACCAGTCAGCACGAGGTCAGCATCCAGTCAGCATCCAGTCAGTATTCAGTCAGCATCCAGTCAGCATCCAGTCAGTATTCAGTCAGTATCCAGTCAGCAACCAGTCAGCACGAGGTCAGCATCCAGTCAGTATTCAGTCAGCATCCAGTCAGCATCCAGTCAGTATTCAGTCAGCAGCCAGTCAACATCCAGTCAGCATCCAGTCAGTATTCAGTCAGCATCCAGTCAGCAACCAGTCATTATTCAGTCAGCATCCAGTCAGCAACCAGTCAGCATCCAGTCAGCAACCAGTCAGCAACCAGTCAGCACTCTGTCAGCATCCAGTCAGCATCCAGTCAGCAACCAGTCAGCAACCAGTCAGCATCCAGTCAGCAACCAGTCAGCAACCAGTCAGCACTAGGTCAGCATCCAGTCAGTATTCAGTCAGCATCCAGTCAACATCCAGTCAGTATTCAGTCAGCAACCAGTCAGCATCCAGTCAGCATCCAGTAAGCATCAAGTCAGCACTAGGTCAGCATCCAGTCAGCATCCAATCTGCATCCAGTCAGCATCCAGTTAGCATCCAGTCAGTATTCAGTCAGCATCTAGTCACCAGCCAGTCAGCATCCAGTCAGCATCCAGTCAGCACCCAGTCGGTATTCAGTCAGCATCCAGTCAGTATTCAGTCAGTAATCAGTCAGCATCCAGTCAGCATCCAGTCAGCATCCAGTCAGCAACCAGTCACTATCCAGTCAGCATCCAGTCAGCAACCAGTCAGCACTAGGTCAGCATCCAGTCAGTATTCAGTCAGCATCCAGTCAGCATCCAGTCAGTATTCAGTCAGCATCCAGTCAGCATCCAGTCAGCATCCAGTCAGCATCCAGTCAGCAACCAGTCAGCACTAGGTCAGCATCCAGTCAGTATTCAGTCAGCATCCAATCAGCATCCAGTCTGCATCCAGTCAGCATCCAGTCAGCATTCAGTCAGCATCCAGTCAGCATCCAGTCAGCAACCAGTCAGCACTAGGTCAGCATCCAGTCAGTATTCAGTCAGCATCCAGTCAGCATCCAGTCAGCATCCAGTCAGCAGCCAGTCAGCAACCAGTCAGCATCCAGTCAGCAACCAGTCAGCAACCAGTCAGCAACCAGTCAGCACTAGGTCAGCATCCAGTCAGTATTCAGTCAGCATCCAGTCAGTATTCAGTCAGTATTCAGTCAGCAGCCAGTCAGCAACCAGTCAGCATCCAGTCAGCATCCAGTCAGCACCCAGTCGGTATTAAGTCAGCATCCAGTCAGTATTCATTCAGTATTCAGTCAGCATCCAGTCAGTATTCAGTCAGCATCCAGTCAGTATTCAGTCAGCATCCAGTCAGCATCCAGTCAGTATTCAGTCAGCATCCAGTCAGTATTCAGTCAGCATCCAGTCATCATCCATTCAGCATCCAGTCAGCACCCAGTCAGCAGCCAGTCAGCACCCAGTCAGCAACCAGTCAGCATCCAGTCAGTATTCAGTCAGCATCCAGTCAGCAACCAGTCATTATTCAGTCAGCATCCAGTCAGCAACCAGTCAGCATCCAGTCAGCAACCAGTCAGCAACCAGTCAGCACTCTGTCAGCATCCAGTCAGCATCCAGTCAGCAACCAGTCAGCAACCAGTCAGCATCCAGTCAGCAACCAGTCAGCAACCAGTCAGCACTAGGTCAGCATCCAGTCAGTATTCAGTCAGCATCCAGTCAACATCCAGTCAGTATTCAGTCAGCAACCAGTCAGCATCCAGTCAGCATCCAGTAAGCATCAAGTCAGCACTAGGTCAGCATCCAGTCAGCATCCAATCTGCATCCAGTCAGCATCCAGTTAGCATCCAGTCAGTATTCAGTCAGCATCTAGTCACCAGCCAGTCAGCATCCAGTCAGCATCCAGTCAGCACCCAGTCGGTATTCAGTCAGCATCCAGTCAGTATTCAGTCAGTAATCAGTCAGCATCCAGTCAGCATCCAGTCAGCATCCAGTCAGCAACCAGTCACTATCCAGTCAGCATCCAGTCAGCAACCAGTCAGCACTAGGTCAGCATCCAGTCAGTATTCAGTCAGCATCCAGTCAGCATCCAGTCAGTATTCAGTCAGCATCCAGTCAGCATCCAGTCAGCATCCAGTCAGCATCCAGTCAGCAACCAGTCAGCACTAGGTCAGCATCCAGTCAGTATTCAGTCAGCATCCAATCAGCATCCAGTCTGCATCCAGTCAGCATCCAGTCAGCATTCAGTCAGCATCCAGTCAGCATCCAGTCAGCAACCAGTCAGCACTAGGTCAGCATCCAGTCAGTATTCAGTCAGCATCCAGTCAGCATCCAGTCAGCATCCAGTCAGCAGCCAGTCAGCAACCAGTCAGCATCCAGTCAGCAACCAGTCAGCAACCAGTCAGCAACCAGTCAGCACTAGGTCAGCATCCAGTCAGTATTCAGTCAGCATCCAGTCAGTATTCAGTCAGTATTCAGTCAGCAGCCAGTCAGCAACCAGTCAGCATCCAGTCAGCATCCAGTCAGCACCCAGTCGGTATTAAGTCAGCATCCAGTCAGTATTCATTCAGTATTCAGTCAGCATCCAGTCAGTATTCAGTCAGCATCCAGTCAGTATTCAGTCAGCATCCAGTCAGCATCCAGTCAGTATTCAGTCAGCATCCAGTCAGTATTCAGTCAGCATCCAGTCATCATCCATTCAGCATCCAGTCAGCACCCAGTCAGCAGCCAGTCAGCACCCAGTCAGCAACCAGTCAGCAGCCAGTCAGCATCCAATCAGCATCCAGTTAGCACCCAGTCAGCATCCAGTCAGCACCCAGTCAGCACCCAGTCAGCAGCCAGTCAGCATCCAGTCAGCATCCAGTCAGCAACCAGTCAGCACCCAGTCAGCAACCAGTCAGCACCAGATTTCAAGAGTTATTTTCCAACTTTAGTTGTGAATGACACAAACCTTAGGATGTCTTAGAACTATCAAAAGATATGTGGGCTGCATGATGAGACTACAGACTATTAATGATTTGAGAACAACGCAAAAAAGCTTGTGCTCTGTTCCTTGCCCCAGGCTTCACACACTGTTCTCTCATCAAGTGATCATATTTTCACCCATCAGACTATTCTCAATTTAATCTTGTCTTTACTATTAAGTTTAAAGTTTAAAAAAATAGTGGCCCATTTGATACTGGCCCATTATCAAATGATCAGGAACAGGGGCAGGGGAAACAAATATATGCATTCTGTATGCACTCTATAGGGAACGGAGGCCATTTTCCCACAGTTATCTCACTCCATGCATCAACCACTGTTTGATGAGCATTCAGCCTCTCGCTATTCGACAGTGATATTCTGCCCAAACTCTGTATGCCATTGACTCTCCAACCCTGTTCCTGCAGCTACCCAATGCTTGGGAAACCAAGTCAGATCTGTTCATGAACATCAATAGTAATATGTTTTCACAAAAAAACATATTTCATTAAACTGCACGGAATTAATGAGAGAGAGGAGGAGATGGAAACAAACGGTGGTGAGATATTCTGTAGCTAACGGTAATGTGTCAGCCTATTCATTATGAAAATATAAAAAATTCTCATTACTAGGCTATTCAAAATCAAATACACTACAATTGTAGGCTAAATCTAGAATTCCCACCCTGCACAATGAATAAACCAACAGCATCGTCTAGGCCTAGAAGTTTTTTTCCCAAACTCATGGATAGAAAGTCTGCAGTATAGCATAAGGTAACCAGTCCATCCAGTATGCATAATAATACAGTCCACACTCAAAAGCCATTACTAGAATGTGTTTAATTTGGGAGTGTAGGCTTGGCCAATTATGTACCAAAGACATCTTAAAGTTTTTTTAACATTTTTTTTTTCAAAATCATATCTGCCGTGTGTAAAAAATATATATTGTGTTATGGGCTTGGGCTCATATATAGGCCTATGCATATGCAAAATCTCTAATATGCATATGGTGTTTTAAATGAATAATCCCCTTAGATAGTGCTGTCCATTTCGTTGTGTTAAGCATTGAAATAACATCCACATTTTTTTCACTCAGTTTCAACCTGCTGTTGAACTTCTTTCTTCAAATTGATCATCACAGTAAGGTGAGTTTTAAAAGCACATACTGTTTTGATGACAAGTGTTTTATGTGATTTTTGATTGCATTTGCATTGATGTCAGAGTGGTCAGACAGACAATAGTGCCCTGAGTACCAAACCATTAGGATCTGATGGAGGGACAACAGAGCCCTGAGTACCAAACCATTAGGATCTG